>NC_092051.1:78773586-79073586 GCF_003086295.3 Arachis hypogaea | reverse complement strand
TTTATTAGCAAAAAAAGAGTCCAAACCAAGGCTAATACGATAGATATTGCTGCTACAAGAATTTGATTTAGAAATTAAGGATAGGAGTGGTTCTCAGAATTTAGTAGCAGACCACTTGAGTCACCTTGAGCACATTAAGGATGACTCCACTCCTATCAATGATGCTTTTCCTATTGATAGCTTGCATGCAATATCTGAAGTAGTTCCTTGGTATGTACCTGTAGCTAATTATCTAGTTAGCCATACTTTTCCTCCAAATTTTACTAAGCACGAGAGGGACAAGCTGAAAAGCGAGTCCAAATATTATATATGGGATGACCCCTATCTGTGGAGGTATGGTGCTGACCAGATAATTAAGAGATATGTGCCTCAATCAGAATTCCAGTCCATTTTAGAGGCCTGCCACTCATCTGAGAGTGGTAGACATTTTGGTCCTCAAAGGATAGCTAGAAAAATCCTAGACTGTGGATTCTGGTGGCCCACTCTTTTTAAAGATGCTACTGCTTTTTGTAAATCTTGTTCCCCATGCCAAAGGTTTGGTAACATATCCAAGAGGGATGAGATGTCCCAACAAATTATGTTGTTCTGTGAGATTTTTTATGTTTGGGGCATTGACTTCATGGGACCGTTTCCAAACTCAAGCGGTTTTACATACATATTGTTAACTATGGATTATGTTTCTAAATGGGTGGAAGCAATTCCTACCCGTGCTGATGATGCTAACACTGTTGTCTCTTTTGTTATAAACCATGTTATCTGTCGCTTTGGATCACCACAAGCAATCGTGAGCGATCAAGGTACCCATTTCTGTAACAGGACACTGAGCACCCTATTGAAGAAGCATGGCGTTATTCACAAAGTAGCCACAGCATACCACCCGTAGACTAATGGACAAATGGAAGTGTCAAATAGAGAAATAAAGCGTATCCTGGAGAAAATAGTCAAGCCTTATAGGAAGGACTGGTGCACCAGGCCACAAGACGCGCTTTGGGCATATCGGACTGCATACAAGACACCTATAGGAGTGAGCCCCTTCCGCTTAGTTTATGGAAAAGCTTGTCACCTCCCAGTAGAGATAGAACACAAAGCATTCTAAGTGGTGAGAGAGATCAACATGGACTATGAGAAAGCCGAAGATGAACGGAAGTTGCAACTACAAGAATTAGAGAACCTTCGCCTAGAAGCTTATGAAAACTCCAGGCTGTATAAAGAGAAGGTGAAAGCTGTGCATGATAAGAACATCAAGAGAAGAGAGTTTCAACCTGGGGACTTAGTCCTCCTTTACAACTCTATATTACGGCTCATGCTAGGCAAGCTGAGATCCAGTTGGGACGGTCCCTATTGAGTAGAGAGGGCAGAGCCATACGGAGTCTTTCACTTGAGCCATCCTTCAAGTTCCGAACTTATAAAGGTAAATGGACATCGCTTGAAGTTATTTCATGGTGAAAAGATGGCAAAAAACCAGGAGCTAGAGATCTTCCTCTTGGAAGATCCACCCACAGTAGAAGACTAAACTAGTGGAGCGTCCAACTTAAGGACGTTAAAGCAAAGTGCTGGGTGGGAGACAACCCACCATGGTATGATCGTTCCTCCCCCTCTCCTTAATTTCCTTTTTCAATAACTCTTCTCAGTACTAGTGCCTATAGTTTGCATCTGCATTTTCATATTGCATCAAAAAAAAGGGGCACGCGACGCGACAGCGTCGCCGACGCGTCCACGTCATATGTGCCTCGAGGAAGAAAAGAGATTTTACAGAGAGTCATGCGAGAGCGTGGCTGGAGGCGTGCCTTTGGCACAATTTGATCCACGCGACCACGTCGCCCGCGCGTCCGCGCCATGTGGGAAAAAGGCCTCTCACGCGTCCGCGTCACACACGCGAACGCGTGCCCTAAAATATCGACATAAAAAGGGTGTATGGCAGAGAGTTGAGCTGGAGTTGGGCTGGACTCATGCTAGAAGCACAAGCCCTACCACGCGAACGCGTGCCCCGCGCGTCTGCGTTGCTTTTCTACGTATGGCCATTCACGCGATCGCATCAACCACGAGACCGTGTCACCCAAGAATTTGGCAAAATAAGGTTCACACAAAGAGTTGTACGAACGTGAGGCTGCCCTCGCGCCACCAGCACAATCCATGTCACGCGTCCGCGTGACCGACGCTTCCGCGTCACTTCACCTAAGCGCTATTCGCGCGCACGCGTGACCCACAACTCATCTAAATCTGCCAAATATCTTATCTATTTTCTTTCCCAAATCCTACTTTTTCTTTTCACTTCTTCTTTCTTCCGCCCCCTTCTTCCTTCTTCCTTCTTTCTCACTATCTCCCTTTTTCTTTTTCACATCCATTATCAAGGTTTATTTCTTCTTCATTCTCTACTTTTTCATTATTATTTTTCTTTTTCTTTTATTCATGTTTTCTTATTTAGTTTTCTTTTTACTTTCATTATCTATATTTTCTTTTTCTTTCTTTTTCTTTGTTTTTTTAATTGGTGTTGGAAATTTAATTGAGTATCTGTTTTCTTCTACATTTTGCTTGTGAATTATTAAGAAATTATTTGACAATTAAATATTACTTCTTAAAGGGTTGCTTGCATGTTCAATTTAATACTTTCTATACCTTATTTACCATGCATGCTAAGTGTTTGTGAAAAAGCCCGTATGGCATTGTGCACTATTTTCAGATTTCTTTTAATCTACGACTCTGAATGCTTGCTTTTCACAAAACCCTTTTTCTATTTTATTAATTATATATAATTGTTAGTACAAACAGATTGTTAGTTTGGAAGGCTTGGTAATCTCCTCGGACATAAAGGACACTACGCGATTTACCAACCGCTACTGTGAGCAGATATTCCCCATCCTGGCATAAAGGAGTTACAACAACGAATACCTTCTTATCCTCCCAACCCATATTGCTGAATTTGTTGAGCCGCGAATTGAGCGACGACAATGGGGATTCCAACAGAGACAGCTACGGTAGGTTAATCTTTCCTGGGTAGTCGAGTTCTACTATAATTTCCACCTGCCAATCCTGCAGTCTGTCTATGTCCGTTAGAAGCAAGTCCCCATTACAGAAGAGGCCATTCAACAAGCTCTAGATCTTCCCCCTGCCCCAAAAGGACTGGACGTATTTCAAGAGGCCGCACTCAAGCGCCAGATGTACAAATTTGACTGGGACGCTGTTCTCAGAGTTATTGCACAACCTGGCAGCAGATGGATTTTTGGATACCATCGTTCCCGCCCTAAGGGAATATTGGCTTCAGCACTTACCTTGGAGGCTCGAGTATGAGCACAGATCATGTCCCATTACATCTTTCTGAGCACTCATGAGTCCTCCTTCACTGCAAACATGGCCGTTCTCCTATGGTGCATCCTCACAGACCAGCCTCTGACTCTACCAAGACACATCTAGAATGCTATGTGACACGTACAGATTGCGGGCAACTTACCTTTTCCCGCCTTGGTTTCAGATCTCGTCTCAGCAGCTGGAGTCTCCTACAGAGCTGGGGACACCAAAGCCATGCTTCCACGGGATGATCAGTACGTCTCTAATGGGAAATATCTCAGGCCACCAACAGCCACCACTAGCCAGTCCGCAGAACAAGCTGCAGACATTCCTCCTTCATCACCACAAGCACCTTCAACAAGTCAGCTGCTGCATCAAAAACTGGAGAGGTTGGACCGGCAAGACCAGAATACGAAGCTACGAGAGCACCACAACCAGCGCTGATTTAATTACCTCAAGGAGCTACTCACAGGCAACCACAGACCTGACAAAGACCTTGACACTCCAGACTCCACTTCCTTTACCAGCACAGGGAGCCATGACGGTCCCGACTGTGGAGATACTGCTACCAGCCCCCCTTTGTTCCTGACAGATGGCACCGAGGACGGTGCAAAGCCTTAAGTGTGGGGAGGTCGGTCAGTACCTGACTTTCGGAGGTAATTTCTCTTCCTTAACACCAATAAAATAGGATATTTAGTTATTTTTTCTTTTGTAAAATAGGATAGATTGCATAGTAATAGGTTAATTGCATGCATGTTCTACTTGATTGAAAAAAATAATAAGTTTCTCCTAAGACCCTAATTTTGAAAATTTTCACTAATTTAAATCAAAATTTTTATGTTAAATTTGTTTGAAGTTGTATTTGGAACATAGTTTAAAAAGCTAAGAACACACAACCCGTGAGATTTTGAGCCTAAGTACATGGTTACATTATTTAACCATAAATATTTTTTCTTGTGTGTTTACTTCTCTATGATTGTAATTTGAAATTTGTTTTATCGTATATGTCCAATGTTAATGTGTTATATGCATGCATATGATTGAGGCCATTATTTGTTTAGCTCACTTATCCCAAATAAGCCTACCCTTTTAATTACCTTTGTTAGCCACTTTGAGCCGTTTTAACCCCATTTGTTCTACATTTTACCACATTACTAGCCTTGAGCAGAAAAATAATTAAATATCCCTATTGAATCTTTGGTTAGCTTAAGATAGAAATTGTGTTTTAATTGAGTTTGGGAAGATTGTGGGAACAAAGGTTAATAAGGGAATGTGTCATAATAATATAATGGAAATTTGGGTACCTACTCATGTGAAACTATAAAATTTAAAAATCCATGTGCATTGATAAGCTATGTTTATTTTCATGTTCAAAAAAAAATCAATGCATATGTGATACAAGTAAGAGAAAAAGTTAATACACGAGTATGGAATGTGAAAAGGAAATTCTGGGTAGCTAGGTATGAAATTTGAAATTATATAGAATACACATATATGATTAGGTGAAAGCTTGGGTTAATTAAAGATTCAATTTATAAGCTCACTTAGCCATATATACCTTCACCCTTACCTTAGTCCCATTACAACCCTAAAAAGACCTCATGATGTTTGCATTGGTACATTAAATGTTGTTGATTGGTTAGGAGAAGGACAAATATTAGAAAGCATGATTAGAGAAGGATAAAGTGATTACCCTATACACTAGAGAGATTAGAGTATACACACATCATCAATGAGGGTTCAATGCTTGATTCTATGTCCCCTGCTTTCACGAGCTGTCTTCTTACAAATTTACTTGCTTTTACTGTATGATTTGAATTAGTGAAATCTGTTCTATGCTCTGTCTTAGAGAACTTATTTATTTTTAATCAGATAGACAAAATCATATAGTTGCATTCATATATATAGGTTGCATTGCATTGCATGAGTCTTACATGTCCCTATTCATTCGTATTTATCTCCTTCAACTAAAGCATGAGGACATGCTAATGTTTAAGTGTGAGGAGGTTGATAAACCACTATTTTATGATTTATATTGTGTTTAATTGTGTGGTTTTATCAAGTCTTCACCCACTTATTCATATGATTTGCATGTATTTACAAATCCTTCCTAAAAATGTTCTATGATTGAAAACTTGCTTCCTAAAGATCTTTTAATTGTATATTTTTTTTATTTTATCCTCCTTTATACCATTCGATGCCGTGATCCGTGTGTTAAGTGTTTCAGGTTTCATAGGGCAGGAATGGCTTAGAGAATGAAGAGGAAGCCTGCAAAGATGAAAGGAACACAAGAAGTTGAGGAGATGACCAGCGAGAAATGACGCGGACGCATGGCTCATGCGACCGCGTGAATTGGAGAAAATTGTAGTGACGCGCTCGCGTGCCTGACGCAACCGCATGGATTGGAAGCTGCACAAGTGACGCGAATGCATGGACAATGCACACGCGTGGCACGGAAAAATGCTGGACGACGCGGTAGCGTGGCGTGCGCGATCTGCAGAATTTACAGAAGTCGCTGGCGTGAATTCTGGGCTGTATTTTAACCCAGTTTTTGGCCCAGAAATGAAGATTAGAGCCAGGGAACATGCAGAGACAAAGGACGACATTCATTTCGCATAATTTTGAGTTTTTAGATCTGATTTTCACTCTTCCCCTAGGTTTTTTTCTATATACTCATAATTGAGGATTTGAAGATTTTGGCTTCGGTTATTGAGAAGAGTCTACCTCTGGACTTGGTCATTCTAGTTTGTTTACTTACTTTTTACTTACTCTTTCATATCCTTAATCTGTCCAAAGTTAAAATTGGATTACTTTTAGAGTTCATTAATGCAAGACTATTTTTATTTTAATTGACCTCGTTGATTATCGTTTATCATGTCTCTTTTTATTTCCCCTTTTTATTTTGTAAAGTCTACATTTATGATAATGGAGTAGTTTCCCAACTTGATTGGGAGTTGATTAAAAGGAGAACCTTGAGTTGGAATACTCAAGAGTTCAATTATAATTAGTTCGTTGTTGGTTGGCTTGTTAGTCACTAACTCTAATCCTTCCCAAGGGAGAGGATTAGGACTTGTGAATAGAAGTTGACTTTTAACTTGACTTTCCCTCATTCGTTGAGGGTTAACTAAGTGGAAACAACTACTAATTATTGATTGATCTTGAGAAAGTTCCAACAAGGATAGAACTTCTGATTAATCTTCTCTCGGTCGAGATTTTATTTAAATTACATAAATTCTCCAATTTAATTTCCTGTTTATCAAACTAAAAAAAAACCATTTTGGAACACCTCTGATTAGTGAAATAGCACATCTTCCTGCAACTGGTTGGGAGATGACCTGGGACTCATACTCCCAGTATTTTATTTCTAAAATTTGTGACAACTCTTTTCTAAATTGACAAGTGGATTTTTGCTGGTTAAGAGCTGTACTTGCAACGCCATTTTTCTTAATAATTCTTAATCTGCAAATTTCTGCCGCGTCAGTCAGCTTTCTATATCCATTGGGAGCGCTCCATTTGGACCTCTGTAGCTCCAGAAAAACTCTTATAAATTCAGACAGGTCAGATCTGGACAGTATCTGTAGTGCTTCCTCTGTCTCTAAATCAGACTTCTGCTCCAGCTCCTCAATTTCAGCCAAAAAATACCTAAAATTGTCCAAAAATACAAAAACTCATAGTAGAATCCAAAAATGCAATTTTAACACTAAAACCTATAAAAAACTTAATGAAAACTTAATAAAACTACTAAAAACTATATGAAAATGATGTCAAAAAGCATATAAAATATCTGCTCATCACTTTTGCTTATCTGTCATCCACAGATTAGTATAAAATTCCCAAACCATGTTGTATCCAACGTTTAACTCAGGATCACTTAAAATCTCCCAACCTCTCCTTCGAATCTGCTCTTGGATCTCTGGGTATTCTTCTTCTCAAAGGTCGAATCCTACTTCAGGGATTACTGGCCTTTTACTCGTTACCTTGTGGTAATGTTCCTCATGTTGCTTGGTGAAGGATCAAACCGGTTTGAAAACAACTGTTGAGTTGTCTTCTTTCCTGTTCTTTGGGGCGGTCTTGCCACTTTTTGGAGCCATGGAATTGAATTCTTGATAAGAGAACAAGGTTCCTGTCACACCAAACTTAAAAATTTGCTCATCCTAGAGCAAAAGGTAAGAAAGGAAGCACACTTGAAAAGAGAGTATAAAAAGAAATAGAAAAGTGAATTCAAATGAGAGGTGGTGAGTGAGGGAGAGAGAGCACGGCATACATATATATATAGGGAGCAGAGGAGGGATTTTCGAAAATAAGCATGAATAGAAGATAATGATTTTTGAAAAATATGAAAAATTAAGTTGTTAAATTTTAAAAAAGATAAGATAAGAATTTAAGAAGATAGAAAAGACATTAAAGACAAGATATGGAACATGAAAAGGATTTGAAAGGTTAATAAAAGATATGAATAAGATAAGAAAGGATTTTGAAAAGATTTTGAAAGCAAGTTGTAAAAGAGATGAAAGTTTGAAAAGGATTTGAAAGAAATTTGAAAAAATTATTTTAATTTGAAAATTAAATTAAAAATGAAATATTTGAACAATATTTAATTTAAAAATTAAATAATTTTTGAAATTAAATTGGATGAAGATGAGTTGAATCAAGATAAGATTGAAAAATTGAAGTTACCTCCCTGTTGCCATGCTGGCATTTAAACGCCCAGAATGCTAGCATTCTGGCGTTTAATGCTAGAGTAGTCCTCCCTGTGGGGCGTTAAACGCCCAGCTAGGACCTCCTGGCTGGCGTTTAAACGCCAGGCATGTGCTCCTTTCAGGGCGTTAAATGCCCAGCCAGGGCCTTGATAAACCTCATTTATAGGGTTTATCTTGTGATGAATTTAGAGCATTTTGATAACCTTTCCTCACATTTATCCAATGAAATAGCTTGGTTTTATAACTTCTCCTTTAATTGTGCTTAAGAGTGAACACATGCTTTTTAGGACTTAGAATAGATAAATTTAATTCACCTTGATTCCATTAGATGCCTTGATATGTTTGTTAAGTGATTTCAGATCTAGGAGGCAAAGATTGGATCAAAGGAATGAAGGAAAAGCATGTAAAAATGGAGAACTCATGAAGAAATGAAGGAATCGTAAAAGTTGTCAAGCCGACCTCTTCGCACTTAATCGACCATAACTTGAGCTACAGAGGTCCAAATGATGCGGTTCTAGTTGCGTTAGAAAGCTAACATCTGGGGCTTCGAAATGATATAAGATTTGCCATAGTTGTATCATGTTTAGGGGGCGCGCACGTGGCATGTACGTGTACGTGCCGATTTGGACGAGATTCATTAAAAGCAATTAGTGTCCAGCGAATTCTAAAGCCTTGTGGGCCCAATCCAACTCATTTCTAATGCTATTTAACCCAAGGATTGAAGAGGGATGAGGCATCTAGTCATTAGTTTAGTTTTATTATGCTTTTAGTTAGTTTCTAGAGAGAGAAGCTCTCTCTTCTCTCTAGGATTAGGAGTAGGTTAGATCTAGATTAGGAATTCTTAGATCTAGGTTAATTTCATGCTTTGATTTACTTTTCCTTTTGCAATTCTTCTTTTTCTACCTTTCGTCTCTCTATTTTAGCATTTAATTCTTGTAATCCTTTACTTTTATCTTCATGCACATTTGTTTCTTCTATTTTCATTTCAACGCAATTTATGTTTTCATGTTCCTTTATTGTTCATTTGATTTGTTGTTGTTTAATTTCTTGCAATTGAGTAGTGTAGATTTACTTCCCTTGCACTTTTTACTATGCTTTCCTTTTATGCCTTTCAAGTGTTTGATAAAATACTTGGTTGGATTTTAGAGTAGATTTTAGTGCTCTTGGCTTTGGTAGAGTAATTAGTGATGCTTGAGTTATCTAATTCCTTTGTTGATTGATAATTAGAAATTGCTAATTGATTTGGATACCACTAAAGCTAGTATTTCCCTTGGGAGTTGGCTAGGACTTGTGGAATTAAGTTAATTCATCCACTTGACTTTCCTCTATGGTTAGAGGTTAACTAAGTGGTAGCAATGGACAATTTGTGGTCACAATTGAGGAGGATAACTAGGATAGGACTTCTAGTACTCATACCGTGCCAAGAGTTTTGTTAGTTACTAGTTTATTTTCATTGCATTTTACATTTCTTGTCTCCTATCTGAAAAACCCTAATATACGACCCATAACCAATAACAAGAACACTCTATTGTAATTCCTAGGGAGAACGACCCGAGGTTCAATACTTCGGTTTATAAATTTAGGGGTTTGTTACTTGTGACAACCAAATTTTTGTATGAAAGGACTATTGTTGGTTTAGAAACTATATTGCAACGAGATTTTATTTGAAAATTCTGAACCACACAAAAGTCCAATCATCAGGCCTCCTGGCTGGCATTTAACGCCAGGCCTGCTACCTCCATGGGCATTTAAACGCCCAACACCCTACCCTTTCTCGCGTTTAAACGCCAGAAAACTCTTTACTCCAGGGTATACTATTTGCTGTTTCGCATCATTCTGTCACTGTTTAAGCACTGTACAGGATCACTAACATGAAAAATAACTTCAAATATAATTAAAAACTAATTAAAAAGAAAATTGATCAAAACGAAAACAACTAGAAAGTCAATAAAGTATGAGTGATTATTGGGTTGCCTCCTAACAAGCGCTTCTTTAATGTCTTTATCTGGACTTCACTGTACTTAACTTAGTAATAGTGTTGAGCCTTCTGGCTCTATATCTCCTTCAAGGTAATGCTTAAACCTCTGTCCATTGACAGTGAACCTGGTTTCTTTACCTTGAAGCTCTATATGCCCGTATGGTGATACCTTAGTAATCACAAACGGTCCTGTCCAACGGAATTTGAGTTTCCCAGGGAACAGTTTGAGTCTTAAGTTGAAGAGCAGGACCTTCTGTCATGGTTCAAAGACTTTGGAAGCTAGCTTCCTGTCATGCCACCTCTTTGCCTTCTCCTTATAGATTTTTGCATTTTCAAATGCATCTAACCGGAATTCATCCAACTCATTCAGTTGGAGCAGTCATTTCTCTCCTGCTGTTTTAGCATCAAGGTTGAGGAATCTAGTATCCCAATAGGCTTTGTGTTCTAGTTCTACTGGCAGATGATAGGACTTCCCATATACTAGCTGATATGGTAAAGTTCCAATGGTGGTTTTGAAAGCTGTTCTGTATGCCGACAGAGCATCATCAAGCTTTCTAGCCCAATCCTTTCTAGAGGCACTTACTGTCCTCTCTAGGATTTACTTTAGTTCTCTATTTGAGACCTCAGCTTGTCCATTAGTTTGAGGATGATGCGGTGTTGTTAATTTATGGCAAACTTCATATCGGCTTAAGACAGAATCCAGTTGTCTATTGCAGAAATGAGTTCCTCCATCACTGATTAGTGTCCTAGGGACACCAAACCTGATAAAAATATTCTTTTGGAGGAACCTCATTACCACTCTATTGTCATTAGTGGGTGTTGCTATTGCTTCAACCCATTTAGACACATAATCTACTGCCACAAGGATGTAGATGTTTGAGTATAAAAGCGGGAAAGGTCCCATGAAATCTATACCCCATACATCAAACAAATCAATCTCTAAGAATCCTTGCTGAGGCATTCTCTGACCATGAGGAAGATTGCCAGCCCTTCAGCAACTATCACAGTTATGGACGAACTCTCTAGAATCTTTAAAAAGGGTAGGCTAGTAAAAGCCACTTTGGAGTACCTTAGTGGCTGTCCGCTCACCTCCAAAGTATCCTCCATAGTCAGAGCTATGGCAATGCCATAGAATTCTCTGTGCCTCTTCTTCAGACACACAGCGTCGGATTATTTCATCTGAGCATCTCTTAAAGAGATATGGCTCATCCCATAGGTAATATTTTGCATCATGCATGAGTTTCCTGGCTTGCTGCTTGGTAAACTCCTTGGGAATGAATCTTATAGCCTTGTAATTCGCAATGTCTGCAAACCAAGGTACTGTCCAGATGGCATAGAGCTACTCATCCGGAAAGTATTTGGATATGTCAGTAGAGGAAGAAGAAGTCCCTACTACTAGCTCAATCCGGGATAAGTGATCAGCCACCTGATTTTCTGTCCCTTTTTTGTCTCTAATTTCTATATCAAACTCTTGCAGGAGTAATATCCGTCTTATAAGTCTGGGTTTAGAATCCTGCTTAGTGAGTAGATACTTTAGAGCAGCATGGTCAGTATAAATAATGACCTTAGATCCTACTAAGTAGGATTTGAACTTGTCAATGGCATAAACCACTGCAATTAGCTCCTTTTCTGTAGTAGTGTAGTTTTTCTGTGCATTATTTAATATGCGACTAGAATAATAAATAACATGCAGAAGCTTGTCATGTCTCTGACCTAGGACTACGCCAATTGCATGATCACTTGCATCACACATTAGCTCAAATAGCAAGTCCCAGTTGGGTGCAGAGATGATAGGAGCAGTGACAAGCTTGGCCTTCAGAGTTTCAAAGGCATGCAGGCATTCTTGGTCAAAAACGAATGGAACATTAGTGGCCAGGAGATTACACAGGGGTTTGGCGATTCTTGAAAAATCTTTTATGAACTGCCTATGGAATCTTGCATGTCCTAGAAAGCTTCTGATTGCCTTAACACTAGTAGGTTGAGGCAAGCGTTCTATCACTTCCACCTTAGCTTGATCCACCTGTATCCCCTTATTTGAGATCCGATGCCCAAGAACTATGCCTTCAGTTACCATGAAGTGGCATTTCTTCCAGTTTATAACTAGGTTTATTTCTTGGCATCTTTTCAGGACCAAGGTCAGATGATCAAGACAGGAGTCAAATGAGTCTCCATAAACAGAGAAGTCATCCATGAATACTTCAAGGAATTTCTCTACCATATCAGAGAAAATGGATAACATGCATCTCTAAAAGGTGGCAGGTGCATTGCACAGGCCAAATGGCATTCGTCTATAGGCGATCACGCCAGATGGGTATGTGAATGCTGTCTTCTCTTGATCCTATGGATCTACTGCTATTTAATTGTACCCGGAATATCCATCCAGGAAATAATAAAAAGCATGACATGCTAGTCTTTCTAGCATTTGGTCAATGAAGGGTAAAGGAAAGTGATATTTCCTGGTGGCGTCATTCATTTTTCTATAATCAATGCACATACTTGATGGGTGGAAGTTAGAATTCCACACAAAACTCACTGGCAAGTGTACCGGGTCGCATCAAGTAGTAATAACTCACTTAGAGTGAGGTCAATCCCACAGGGATTAATGGATCAAGCAACTTTAGTGGGTGATTAGTTTAGTCAAGCTAACATTAGTGAATTTGATGAAATTGAAGCAATAGAATGTAAATTACAGGAATTATAAATTGCAAGAAGTAAAGTGACTGAATCTTAAAGAACAAGAAAAGTAAATTGGCAGAATCTTAAATGACAACAAAGGTAAATTCTATGAAATGCAAAGGGGGCTGGGTGCTGGAAATTAAAGAAAGCAATGAAGCAAGCAATCAAAGAGATCTTGAGAACAAGTGACAGGAAATTTAAAGTACAGCAAAATTAAATTCAGACCACAGTAGCTAAAATGTAAAGTGCAGAGGAACAGAAGTACAGGAAAGTAAATTGGGAGCAATAGAAACAGAAAGTAAAAATTTCAGAGAAGGAAATTGTAGCAAAAAAATAAACCAGCAAGAAGACTTAGATCAATTCTCAAATCTCAAAGAGAAATTAACAATTTCTCTTGAAATAGCAAAAACAGAAAGAAAGCCAAGAGCTCAATTGCTCTCTCGATCAAAACAGAAAGAAAATTGCAGAAGAAGTAATTTGAAACTTGCATAAGCCAATTTGAATTCAATACTTGAAATGAAAAAATGCAGAAAAATAAAAGTGTTTCAAAGAAAATTCTCTATTCTACTCTACTCCTATTGCTCTCTAGCAGAGCCAGCCTCCCTAATGAAATGAAATAGATACCTTTTTATACGCTCTACAAAAAATGAAGATGAAATTGAAATTGAAATCAAATTACAAATTAAATGAAATTCCTAATCTAGATTGTTCTTGTGCCTTTGAATCATGTCAATGGGCTTTGCTTGCTTTGAGGATTCAATGAAATGGGTTGATTTAGATTTGGCTTTGAATGAATATGGATCCAGATTGGCACTTGATGGCATGGGTTAGAGTGGCTTGGTGCAGCTCCAGTGGAGTTAGGGTGTGTTGGGTGGAGCTTGGGTTATTCCTAGGGGAGCGCTCAGTTCATTTAGTGAACGTAGCACTACATGCCTTGTGTGCCTCCCTTCGAACCTTCCTCCTTGCCCATGCATAGCACTCAGTTGGAATTTCCAACGTAGCGCCCCATGCTTTCCTTGGTTGCCCCATTTGTGCCAATTTCTTTGTGATGGGCCACGAAAAAGTGAAACTAGTTAACGGAGTGCTCCTTGTTTGAGTGCTGGCTTGCTATCCCTTGAGCGCTCAGTTAGTTCACTCAACGTAGCGCCCCTTGCTTTGCTTTGGTCTCCTTCTTCGAGCCTTAGCTCCTTCATTTGTGAATGTCGCGCATTACTTTTTGGGCCTTAAAGATGCCTTTCACTTGTGCTTCAATTTCATGCCAAATGTGGATTGATATATATCGTTGGAAAGCTCTGAATGTCAGCTTTCCAACGCAACTGGAAGCGCATCAATCGGACATCTGTAGCTCAAGTTATGGTCCTTTGAAGGAGGCATGGTCGTGCTGTCTGGCGCTCAAAGTGTAGCGTTTACTAACAAAACGTAGCGCTATGGGAAGAGCGTGGCGTTTACTAACACAATGTCGCGCGATGGGGGCTGTTTGGAGGCCAAACTTAGCGCCAGCTTCTGAGGACCATCCTTGAAGTTCACCCCATACTATTATATATCATTGGAAAGATCTCGATGTCTACTTTCGAATGCAATTGAGAGCGCATCATTCCAAGCTCTACAGCTCAAGTTATCCTCCTTGGAATGTGAAGAGGTCAGCTGGCCTTACTGTAGGTTGATACCATGTTCATCTATGCACTTTTGAGGCAGTTTTCTCCCTCAGATTTAGTGTCCACCATGCAGTGCCATATATGCTTGGAAAGCTCTAGATGTCTACTTTTTAATGCCACTAAAATCATCTCATTTGAATTTTTGTAGCTCAGGTTATTCTTTTTGGAGTGTAAAGAGGTCATGGTTGCAAATCCTCTTTGCTCCTTTTGAGCTTAATTGAGCTTAATTTGTGCTTCTTTGCTTCTTTTTCTACGTATTTCCTACAAAGTTTATCAAACCAAAAGATCAAAGAAATATAACATTTAAGCATAAAAACATTCAATATTTAAGCGTAAATCATCAATTTTTTGTATGAAAAAGCATAGAAAAACATGACATGATGACATGTCATCACAACACCAAACTTAAACCTTCCTTGTCCCCAAGGAAGAAAAGAATCATGCAATAAAGATTGACAATCCAAGGTGAGAAGAATAGCAAGTTAATGTTCATGGTAGGCTAGTTTTCTATGCATGCTACAATCACAAAAGAAATGTAAATGATTGATGCTTCTTTCTAGCTCATTTTATGAAATCTTTTCCTTATATTTCTTCCTTGAAACAAGCTATTGAATTTATTTTTTTTACTAGCTTCTCCTTTTGGGTGCTTTACCCCATGAGTTGATAACAAAGCTACGATTCTAAATGCTTTGTTTTCAAGTATTACCACTTAATACATAAGCACCACAAGCATTTGAATTAGAGAACTTCATTAAGCTCATTTGTTTCTTTTCTTGACTCTCTAATCATTGATGCTCAGAACCTTGAGCTTTGAGGGAGTGCATTTGCACTTGAGCCTAACCTTGATTTCTACGTGTTTTGTTTTCAAGCTTTTTGCTTGATACATAAACACCACAAGTACTTAACAATGGAATTGTCATTGGTACTCAGAGCCTTCAGCTTTCTCATTCTTTCCATTTTGCTTTTCTTAATTTGCAATTGCTTCTTCAAGGTTTTCATGATTTCAAAAGATTTCACAAAATGTCCTAGATAAAAACTTCAATTAAATAAAATCCAATGCAATTGAGCAACAATTAATCATACTAGCCTTCCAATTACTTGTATGCTCATGCTAAATTCTTCTTTAATTCCTTGTTTGTTTATGATCATGATGGTTTACTTCTTTTGAACTCACAGAATTCAAGTTGGTAGTCATAATGCCACAGCAAGATGTTACAAATCAAAATTCAAGCTATGCTTATTCATACCACACATGCATATAGAGAATATAAAGACAATCATGCAATTTAAAGTGCTGGAAACAAATGAGAGGAAAAAGAACTTTACAACCTTGTAATTCATCTTCTCTATTGTTATCATTTTCCTCCCATTCTCCTCCTTTCCATACCACACTTAAAATGCTTGCTCATCCTTAAGCAACAATTAGAACAATGGTGGTGGGGTCTAAAATGTATCATGAATGTCTTACACAAGAAGATGTCAGTAGCATATGTGTTTAAGCAAGCAAGTTAAAAATAACCATCAAGGCACAGAGAAATAGAAACATTGTGATTGCAAACATAAGAGGGTGTGCATGATACATTGCATAAAGAATAAGTGGCACACAAACTTAGTGTGACACTTTCACTTGAAATTGATGCAAGTATCCAGTAAGGATTGGAAGCAAATTTTGTTGCATAGCAACACCAAACTTAGAATGCAGTCACATGTCCATTTTATTTGAACTAAGACTAAGCAAAGGAAACTGTTATATGTTAAATACAATCACCAAGCCAAGAATCTATCATTAATAAGGATTTCTTGGTGATGTATTAACAAAAATAGTTAATAAAAGAAAGCACTAAAAACAAGGAAATGACTAAAACAAAGAGAAAACTAAAATTGTCTAACTAAAAGAAAGATAACACTGGCCTTATGATTATGCAGACAAGTGGTGTTGCTGAATGAATTGCATAGAAAAATAAGTGGCACACGAAACTTAGAATCTTAGTGTGACACTTCCTTGTAGAATTGATGCAATCATCCAAAGGGATTGAAAACAAATTGTTGTAGGGCAACACCAAACTTAGAGTGTAACCATATGCCAATTTATTAAAATTTAAACAAAGCAGACAGAGAACATAAACAAAGCAAAGAAATGAAATGTTACCCAAGGTTGGGTTGCCTCACAACAAGCGCTCTTTTAGTGTCATTAGCTTGACATGTTGTTCTTTACTTTCTTCCTCTTCTTCCAGTTTGTTAAGAGGAATGACCTCAAGGGGGGAAAGATTCAGCTAGTGTCCCCTGTCTTGGCCTCTCCTCAGCAAGCTTCCTTTTGTTAATGGCTTGATTGAGCTTGCTTGCTGGATTAGGGGTAGGATCGGGCTCTTGTTAGTTGCTTTCACTTTTTTGGATTCAAGAATTGGTTACTGTGTGATTATTAGAGTTTTATCTTCATCCTGAGCCTTTTGAATTGCTGGCTCAATGAGCTCTTCCTTCATGTACTTCTCTTCCTCACTTGAGTGTGAATTTTCTTGACTGACTTCCTCACTTTCTTGTTCTTCCACTTCCTCTTTTGCACTCAACATTTGAGTTAATAGCACTTTCATGGAGGAGGTCTGTTGTTCTTCCCAAGATTTCTTCATCTCCTCTTTATATCTTTCAATCACAGATTCAAGTGTTGAGCATCTTTGGTTCAAGGAGGTTTGTGGGGGTTGTGAGCATTCATGTTCCTTTGTCATCTCATGTGGCTTCTGTGGATATGCAAGTTCAGGATCAAATGCCTCCTCCACTTCATTCTTCATTGAAATTTCACTTGATACAGTAGCCTTTTCTTCTTGCCCTTCTACTTTCTTCTTTGCACTCAACATTTGATCTACCATCACTTCCATGTTTGTGAGGGAGTTTTCTCGTTCTTTCCAGGATTTCTTTGTCTCCTCCTTATATCTTTTGAACATGGACTCAAGCTTTGAGAGTCTTTGGTTCATGGAAATTTGTGTTGATTGTGAGTCTTGGAAGGGATTTTCTGTTGAGGCATAGTCAAGTGATGAAGAATTTTCAAATATAGAAATGGGAGGTGAGGTTGGACAATATCTCATGTGATTAGCTTGATCAATTTGTGGCTCTGGAGCAAATCTCCATGGATTGGAGTGCTCAGAATTTGCAATTTTTTTAATGATACTCCCAGCCACCATTAGGATAACGACTTGAATCATTTTGTGGTGGTGAGAAATATCCCATATGATTCTCTTGCTCATCTTGTGGTTCTGAAGCATATCTCCATGGATTGGAGTGCTCAGGATCTGAAATTTCTTGGTGATATTCCCAGCCACCATTAGAGATTTGTGATGGTGGGTAATATCATATAAAAGTTGTTTGATCACAAGATAATTTGAACTCCAATTGAATTTTGTAAAACACAATACCAATGAAAATTGAAATTGCTCATATCAGAGATGAGAATTTCTCAGTGAGGCAATAACAGAAACACCTTGCTTATCAGCAGAGAATAAAAACAAAGAAAAAAAATGCTTAATCTAGACTTCTCACCCACTTAATCATTGTTGATCTAATCAATCCCCGGCAACTGCGTCAAAAACTTGATGGGTGGAAGTCAAAATTCCACACAAAACTCACCGGCAAGTGTACCGGGTCGCATCAAGTAGTAATAACTCACTTAGAGTGAGGTCGATCCCACAGTGATTGATGGATCAAGTAACTTTAGTGGGTGATTAGTTTAGTCAAGCTAACATTGGTGAATTTGATGAAATTGAAGCAATAGAATGTAAATTGTAGGAATTATAAATTGCAGGAAGTAAAGTGACTGAATCTTAAAGAATAAGAAAAGTAAATTGGTAGAATCTTAAATGACAAGAAAGGAAAATTGCATGAAATGTAATGGGGGCTGGGTGCTGGAAATTAAAGAAAGCAATGAAGCAAGCAATCAAAGAGATCTTGAGAACAAGTGACAGGAAATTTAAAGTGCAGTAAAATTAAATTCAGATCACAGTAGCTTAAATGTAAAGTGCAGAGGAACAAAAGTGCAAGAAAGTAAATTGAGTGCAATAGGAACAGAAAGTAAAAATTTCAGAGAAAGAAATTATAGCAGAAAAGTAAACCAGCAAGAAGACTTAGATCAATTCTCAAATCTCAAAGAGAAATTAAGAATTTCTCTTGAAATAGCAAAAACAGAAAGAAAGCCAAGAGCTCAATTGCTGTCTCGATCAAAACAGAAAGAAAATTGCAGAAGAAGGAATTTGAAAATTGCATAAGCCAACTTGAATTCAATACTTGAAATGAAAAAATGCAGAAAAATAAAAGTGTTTCAAAGAGAATTCCCTATTCTACTCTACTCCTATTGCTCTCTAGCAGAGCCAGCCTCCCTAATGAAATGAAACATATGCCTTTTTATAGGCTCTACAAAAGATAAAAATGAAATTGAAATTGAAATTAAATTACAAATTAAATGAAATTCCTAATCTAGCTTGTTCTTGTGCCTTTGAATCATGTCAATGGGAAGAGCGTTGCGTTTACTAACACAACGTAGCGCTATGGGTGCCGTTCGGAGGCCAAACTTAACGCCAGCTTCTGAGGCCCATCCTTGAGGTTCACTCCATACTATTATATATTGTTGGAAAGCTATGGATGTCTAATTTTCAATGCAAATTAGAGCGCATCATTCCAAGCTCTACATCTCAAGTTATCCCCCTTGGAAGGTGAAGAGGTCAGCTGGCCTTACTGCAGGTTGATACCATGTTCATCTATGCACTTTTGGGGCAGTTTTCTCCCTCAAATTTAGTGTCCACCATGCAGTGCCATATATTTTTGGAAAGCTCTAGATGTCTACTTTCTAATGCCATTAAAATCACCTCATTTGGATTTTTTTAGCTCGAATTATTCTTGTTGGAGTGAAAAGAGGTCAGGGTTGCAAATCCTCTTTGCACCTTTTGAGCTTAATTGAGCTTAATTTGTGCTTCTTTGATTTTTTTTCTACTTATTTCCTACAAATTTTATCAAACCAAAAGATCAAAGAAATATAACATTTAAGCACAAAAGCATTCAATATTTAAGCACAAATCATCAATTTCTTGTATGAAAAAGCATAGAAAAAAATGACATGATGACATGTCATCAATACGCCACCCTGTGACTGTCCTTTTTGGGATCACCCATGGGCTGTCAGAAATGGGATAAACAATCCCAACCTCATAAAGTTTAGTGACCTCCTTCTGCACTACTTCCTTCATGGCTGGATTCAATCGCCTCTGTGGTTGTACCACTGGTTTGGCATTATCCTCCAGTAGGATTTTATGCATGCATCGGGCAGGGCTAATTCCCTTAAGGTCACTTATAGTCCACCCAAGGGCGGTCCTATGTGTTTTAAGCACCTGAATTAGTGCTTCTTCTTCCTGTGGCTCTAGTGTGGAGCTTATGATCACAGGAAAGGTCTCTCCCTCTCCCAGAAATGCATATTTCAGGGAGGTGTGGTAATGGCTTAAGCTCAGGCTTTGGAGGCTTCACCTTTTCTTCAAAGGTTTCCAAAGGTTCCTCTGAATCAGGCTGATTATCATCAAGGATATCATCAAGCCTTTCCTTGAAGCTTTCTGCCATGTTGACTTCTTCCACCAGGGAATCAATGAAGTCAATGCTCATGCATTCCTCAGGAATGTCTGGATGCTGCATAGCCTTGACAACATTCAGTACGAACATTTTCTCATTGACTCTTAGGGTTACTTTTCCTTTTTCAACATCAATGAGGGTCCGTCCTGTAACTAGGAAAGGTCTTCCTAGGATAAGGGATGCACTCTTGTGCCCCTCCATGTCCAATACCACAAAATTAGTGGGTAAGGCAAAGGGTCCATCCCTAACGATCATGTCTTCAACTACTCCTAATTGTATCTTAATAGAACCATCAGCAAGTTGAAGGCACAAGCGGGTTGGTTTACCTTCATTAGTCAAACTAAGCTTCTTTATTAGTGAAGCAGGTATTAGGTTGATGCTTGTCCCAGGATCGCATAGATTTGTCCTTATACAAGCATCACCTAGAGTGAAGGGTATCATAAAGCTTCCAAGATCTTTAAGCTTCTCTGGTAAGCTGTTCTGAATGATTGCACTGCATTCCTAAGTGAGGAGGATTGTTTGTGTCACTCTCCAATTCTTCTTATGACTTAGGATGTCCTTCATGAACTTTGCATAAGAAGGTATCTGTTCAAGAGCTTCTGCAAAAGGGAACTTTATCTCTAATGTTCTGAGATACTGCGCAAAGCGGGCAAACTGTTTATCCCTTTTCTCTTGACAGAGTTTCTGAGGAAATGGCATCTTAGCCTTATAATCATCAACCTTGGTTGATGGAGGCTGAATACCATGTGTGTTGGAAGGGGGTTACTACCTTGTTTAGCAGGATTGTTGTCATTAGGTGACTGACCTCCCTTGCTTGGGCGTTCAACGCCCAAGCTCCTGCCCTCTTGGGTGTTTGAACGCCCAGTCTCTACCCATTCCTGGCGTTCAACACCAAGAGAGATACCTCTTTGGGCGTTGAATGCCCAGTCCCTGTGCATTCCCAGCGTTCAATGCCAAGAGGCCTCTTTAGGCATTTGAACGCCCAGTTTCTGCCCATTCCAAGCGTTCAACGCCAAGAGGGATACCTTTTTGGGCATTTGAACGCCCAGTCTCTGCCCTTTCCCGGCGTTCAACTCCAGGGATGGTACTTCTCTGGGCATTTAAACTTCCAGAACCATCTTGTGCATAGATCTGGTTATCCTCTATGGGCTTTTCGTTCTTATTGGGATGAGGTTGGAAGCTCAAGGTTTTCCCATTCCTTAGTCGAATGGCCTGGCATTCATCTGTTATCTGCTTAGATAACTGCTGCCTTGTTTGACTCAACTGGGCTTCTACATTTTTATTAGAAGCCTGAGTTTCTCATATAGCCGCTTGCAATTCTAGCATTTGCTGGGCTAGGTCTTGCAGCTGCTGAGTCAATGGGCCATCTTGCTCTGGAGGGTTAGGTTCAGCAATTACTACCTTAACCTCTCCTTTTATAGAGACCCCAGGAGATGAGTACAGATGCTGATTAATGGCAACTGTCTCAATAAACTCTTGGGTTTCATGAATGGTCTTTCTCATGTGTATGGAGCCACCTAAAGAGTGGTCCAAAGACATTTTAGCCATCTCTGAAAGCCCATAGTAGATGATGTCTAATTGTACCCATTCTGAAAATATTTAAGTGGGACATTTTCTTAGCATCTTCCTATACCTCTCCCAGGCATCATAAAGAGATTCATTGTCTCCTTGTTCGAAGCCTTGGATGTCCAGTCTTAGTTGGGTGTTCTTTATTGGGGGGAAGTACTGGTTTAAAAACTTGTCCACTAACTTTTCCACATTTTTAAACTAGTTTTAGGCTAGTTATTGATACAGAAAAATTACATCTGCATAAACTACTGGCAAGTATACCGGGTCGCATCAAGTAGGAAAACTCACCAGAGTGACGTCGATCCCATAGGGATTGATGGATCAAGCAACTTTAGTGAGGTGATAAGTCTAGTCAAGCGAATATTGAAAGGATTTGGTAAAATTTGATTAACAGAATGTAAATGGCAAGGAATTTAAAGTGCTTAAAATAAATTGGCAGAAACTTAAATGGCATGAAAAGTAAAGAGCTGAATCTTAAAGAGCAAGAAACTTAAATTGTATGAAACTTAAAGGGGCTTGGGTTCTGGGAAATTAAAATGAGAAATAACAGAAGGAAAGATTCATTAGGGATTGGAGATATCATAATCCATAATAAATCAAATGGGTCTCAACTTCCTTCTCGATCATATGAGTAGGTCTATGGCGGATTGTAATTGATTGGATCCAAATTCCTTGGCAATCCAATTTCTCTAATCATAGTAAATCATGCCAATTCCTTGAACTAATTGTCATGAGAAGAGGTTAAGTGCATTTCTCTCATCCATAGGCCACACTAACTCTCAAGACCTCAATTCCTCCGGAATGGTGTTGATCAAGAGAGTTGTGAAGGATAGAGCTCCAATTCTAATGCTCATGATTCTCCTTCCGAGGCTCATACAAGCATTCAATTGAATCAAACCCCCTTCCAGAGTGAATGATTCACAATCAAAACAGAAGGTATCCTATAGCTACCCAAGCGGATTGAGAAGAAGAAGATGTTCATTCAATCATGTGAATTACAACAGAGCTCCTCCCCCTAATGAGTTGGGATCAGTGAATCATAGCTATGAGAACATTTGCAGGAAATGAAAGTAAATTGACAGAAATGTAAAATTACAACAGAGAAGAAGTGCAGAAAATTGTAATTTGTATAAAAGTAAAATTGAATTCAGTACAAGCTAACAAAAAAGTGCAGAAAGTAAAATGGGAACAAAAGAGAAATTCGATACTAAGCTCTCTGGAGTCTCTAATCCTCCAAGAGAGCTCTGGAGTCTCTAATCCTCCAGCCTCTATCCTACCAGCGCCTCCTAGGCCTAACTTAAACTCAATGCTATTTATACACTTTCTGTATTTAGTCTTCAAGTCTTTGGATTGGGATGGCCTTTGTTGAAAAAGTTAAAGTGCCTCTCAATGACGTAGGAGGGACGTTTGGCAACTAACATTTATACTCTGCATGGTGCTCAATTATAGTGGAGTCACCATCAACGTTGGTGATCAACGTTTATGAGAAAACTTTGGGTCAAACGTTGTGAATAAAAGAATCTGGGCAGTGCCCTCAACGTCGGGACACCGACGTTTGTCCACCCACGCGTATGCATTACCCATGCGTACGCGACAAAACAGCATTTTGCGCGTATGCGTTGCTCACGCGTTTGCGAGATCGGCAAAAATGCATGTCCACGCATACGCGTCATCGACGCGTACGCGTCACTGCAAAATTTTCCAACTCCAAATTTTGAAATCTTTTTCGCAGGCATTGGAGGTAACGTTCGTGAGGCAACGTTCCCTCCAACGTTGGCTTTGCCACGCATGCGCGTCACCCACGCGTACGCGTGGAGAGTCAATTTCCACGGTCACGCGTGGGCGTCGCTGCAAATTTTTCCAATTCCAGAAATCAAAATTTATCGAAGACGTTAGACTCAACGTTGGATTGCCAACTTTACCTCTAACGTTGCACCCCTTTTTGCAAGAACGTTGCCAGCAACTTTGGTGAGCCAACTTTGGCCACCAACGTTGCTTCCTCATGAAAATGCACCAATTTAACCATGTTTGATTGAATCAAGATATACACGAATTTCTCATCCAATTACTTACTTATTGCTCAAGAAAGTGCATGAAACCTAATGAAAACAAATGAAAAATGGTTGTGAAATTAGTCTAAGATGACTTGATTGTTCAAACTCCCTCATTCCTTGTTGATATTCCCAGCCACCATGAGGATAATGACATGAATCATTTTGTGGTGTTGGGCAATATCCCATGTAATTTGCATGATCATTTCATCGCCCTGGAGTATATCCCCACTGGGTGGATTGCTCATAATCTATCATTTCTTGGTGATATTCCCAGCCACCATTAGGATAATGGCTTGAATTATTTTGTGGAGGTGGATAATATCCCATGAAATTTGCTTGATCAAAAGATGAGGTAAACTCCATTTGAATTTTCTAAAACATAATCACCAAGGAAAATTGAAATTCCTCATGTCATAGATAAGAATTTCTTAGTGAGGCAATAACACAAACACCTTACTATCAAGAGAAAATAGAAAATTAAAAGAAAATGCTTAATCTAGACTTATCACCCACTTAATCATTGTCAATCTAAATCAATCCCCGGCAATGGCGCCAAAAACTTGATACCAAAAACTTGCATCCGCATAAACTACCGGCAAGTATACCGGGTCGCATCAAGCAGTAAAACTCACCAGAGTTAGGTCGATCCCACAGGGATTGATGGATCAAGCAACTTTAGTGGGGTGATAAGTCTAGTCAAGTGAATATTAAAAGGATTTAGTGAAATTTGATTAACAGAATGTAAATGGCAAGGAATTTAAAGTGCTAAAAATAAATTGGCAGAAACTTAAATGGCACGAAAAGTAAAGAGCTGAATCTTGAAGAGAAAGAAACTTAAATTGTATGAAACTTAAAGGGGCTTGGGTGCTGGGAAATTAAAATGAGAAATAATAGAAGGAAAGAATCATTAGGGATTGGAGATATCATAATCCATAATGAATTAAATGGGTCTCAACTTCCTTCTCAATCATATGAGTAGATCTATGGCGGATTGTAATTGATTGGATCCAAATTCCTTGGTAATCCAATCTCTCTAATCACAATCAATCTTGCCAATTCCTTGATCTAATTGTCATGAGAAGAGGTTAAGTGCATGTCTCTCATCCATAAGCCACACTAACTCTCAAGACCTCAATTCCTCCCGAATAGTGTTGATCAAGAGAGTTGTGAAGGATAGAGCTCCAATTCTAATGCTCATGATTCCCCTTCCGAGGCTCACACAAGCATTCAATTGAATCAAACCCCCTTCCGGAGTGAATGATTCACAATCAAAACAGAAGGTATCCTATAGCTACCCAAGCGGATTGAGAAGAAGAAGATGTTCATTCAATCATGTGAATTATAACAGAGCTCCTCCCCCTAATAAGTTAGGATTAGTGAATTATAGCTCTGAGAATATTTGCAGGAAATGAAAGTAAAATGACGGAAATATAAAATTGTAACAGAGAAGAAGTGCAAGAAATTGTAATTTGCATAAAAGTAAAACTGAATTCAGTACAAGCTAAGAAGAAAGTACAGAAAGTAAAATGGGTACTAAAGAGAAATTCTACACTAAGCTCTCTGGAGTCTCTAATCCTCCAGCATCTATCCTACCAGTGCCTCCTAGTCCTAACTTAAACTCAATGCTATTTATACAATTTTTGTATTCAGTCTTCAAGTCTTTGGATTGGGCTTTTGGCCTTTGATGAAGCAATTTAAAGTGACTCTTAATGACATTAGGAGGGACGTTTGGCAACTAATGTTTAAACTCTGCATGGTGCTCAATTATAGTGGAGTCAGCATCAACATTGGTGATCAATGTTTTTGAGAAAATGTTGGGTCAAACGCTGTGAATAAAAAAATCTGGGCATTGCCCTCAACGTTTGAATCAACGTTGGTGCACCAAAATTCGTCCACCCATGCGTACCCGTTGCTCACGCGTTCGCAAGATTGGAAAAAATGCAAGTGCACGCGAACGCGTCACGGTAAATTTTCCAACTCCAAATTTTGAAATCTTTTTCATAGGCGTTGGAGGTAATGTTGGTGAGGCAACGTTCCCTCCAACATTGTCTTTATCACGCGTTGGCGTCACCCACGCGTACGCGTGGAATGTTAATTTCCACGGTCACACGTGCGCGTCGCTGCAAATTTTTCAAATTCCAAAAATCAAAATTTATCAAAGACGTTGGACTCAACGTTGGATTGGCAACATTACCTCCAACGTTGCACCCCTTTTTGCAAGAACATTGCCAGCAACGTTGGTGAGCCAACTTTGGCTACCAACGTTGTTTCCTCTGCTTCTTTCTCTACTTCTTCCCTGCTTCTCTTTACCTATCATCAACCAAACACATGCATCAAAGCTTTGCCCAAAATCACAAGAATTTGCATCATTCATAACAATCAAGTAAATCTTGCATAAATATCATGAAAATCCACCAATTTAACCATGTTTGATTGAATCAAGATATGCATGAATTTCTTATCCAATTACTTACTTATTTCTCAAGAAAGTGCATGAAACCTAATGAAAACAAATGAAAAATGCTTGTGAAACTAGCCTAAGATGACTTGTCATCAGTTATCCAACCACCTTTTTGCTTGGTTCTTTACTGCCAAAAGAAAAAGCAATAACCTGTAGACATCTTGGTCTACTCCCTCCCTGTGTACTGTGTAAGCAATTTTTAAGAAATCTGCCAGGAATTTTGTAGGTTCTTCCTGAGGAATCCCAGAATACTGGCAGTTTTGCTGTAATAGGGTAATAATTGAGGGTTCACATCAAAGCTACTAGCTCTAATGTGAGGTATGCTGATACTTCTTTCATAGAAGTTAGCAGTGGAATTTGTATAAGATTCCAGAGTTCTCTTGAACTCTTCATTCCCACTTGGGTTCATGATTGAAGAAAGGTAGAAGGAAAAGAAGCAAAAATAGAGATAGGAGAGTTGAATAAGAATTAAAATATTTTTGTTTTTATTTATTTATTTAATTAATTTTAAAAAATTAAGTTATTAATTTAAAAAGAATTTAAAATTTAAATGTTGATTTTCGAAAAATAGAAGGGAGAGAAGAGAGGGAAATTTTCGAAAATTAAGAGAGAAAAGAGTTAATTAGGTAGTTTTGAAAAAGAAGAGAGAGAGAGAAGTGATATTGTTTTCGAAAATTAAGAATAGAAAAGTCAGTTAGGTGATTTTGAAAAATAAGAGAGAGAAGATAAGATATCAATTAAGAAAAGATAAAAACAAAAAATGAAAATAAAACATAAGTTAATAAAAGATTTAAATTTAAAATAAGATAAGAAGTAAGATAAGAAAAGTTTTTAAAATTAAAATTTGAAATTAGAAAAAGATAAGATAAGTTTTTTAAATTTTGAAAAAGATATGATTAGTTTTGAAAAATATAAGATTTTTGAAAAAGATATGTTTTTTAATTTTGAAAGATTTAATTTTTGAAAACTTGACAACTAAAATATGATAAGATAAAATTTTTAAATTTGAAATCTGAATTTTATATGTAATTTTCGAAAATTATGGTTAGAATTTGTTAGAAAATATATTTTTTATTTTAAATTAGTGAGGAGAGAGAAACCCAAGTAAAAGACACCAAATTTAAAATTTTTAGATCTAGTGCACCCAATTTTCGAAAATTTGAAGGAAAACACAAGGAGACACCAAACTTAAAAATTTTAAGATGAAAACAAATACAAGACTCAAGAACACTTTGAATGTTAAAAAGAACACAAAGAAGAAGTCTCAAAGAATACAAGAACATAAAAAGAACACCAAACTTAAAACTTTTAGAAAACTAAAATAAATTTTTCGAAAAGAACACAAAGAAAAATAACAAGAAAACACCAAACATAAAAATTGAAACAAGGTTTAAATAAAGGAAAATTATTTTTGAAAAGTTTTTTTGAAAGAAAGACTCCAAAGAACACAAATTACCAAGAACATAAGCACAACGCTCTAACCAATTGAACACAAAAATTAAAATTATTTTTGAAAAACCCTTTTTTTTTTAAAAAAATTTTGAAAAAAATAGAGAAGGAAAAATAAAAATAAAAATAAAAGACTCAACAAGAACACAAGAATAAATGAAAATAGAATAAAGTAAAATAGAACAAAGTAAAATAAAACTAAGACTGAAAAAAGAACGATCATACCATGGTGGGTTGTCTCCCACCTAGCACTTTGCTTTTACGTCCTTAAGTTGGACGCTCATTAGGCTCATTCTGCTTCTGTTGGTGGGTCTTCCAAGAAAAAAACCTCTAGTTCTTTGTTATTCTTCAACTTCTCACCATGATAAAGCTTCAGGCGATATCCATTGACCTTTAAGAATTTGGATCTAGAATGATGACGCAGGTGGAAAACTCCGTATGGCTCTGCCTTTTCTACTCTATATGGACCTTCCCATCTTGATCTCAGTTTGCCTGGCATAAGCCTCAGTCTAGAGTTATAAAGAAGAACTAACTCCCCTGGTCTGAATTCTCTCCTTTTTATGTGCTTGTCATGGACAACCTTCATCTTTTCTTTGTATCTCCTGGAGTTATTATATGCTTCTAGGCGAAGATTCTCCAGTTCTGCTAGTTGCAGCTTTCTTTCAGCACCAGCTTTCTCAAGATTAATGTTGCACTCCCTCACAGCCAAGAAAGCCTTGTGTTCCACCTCCACTGGAAGGCGGCAAGCCTTTCCGTATACTAAGCAGAAAGGGCTCATCCCAATGGGTGTCTTGTAAGCTATTCTATACGCCCAGAGTGCATCTTGTAGCCTGGCACTCCAGTCCTTCCTATGAGGTTTTACTATCTTCTCAAAAATACGTTTAATCTCTCTGTTAGAGACTTCTGCTTGTCCATTGGTCTGGGGATGGTAAGCTGTTGCTACTTTGTGAATTATCCCATGCCTCTTCAGTAATCCTGTTAGTCTCCTGTTACAAAAGTGAGTGCCTTGATCACTCACGATTGCTTGTGGTGATCCAAAATGGCAAATAATATGGTTTCTAACAAAGGAAACAACAGTGTTAGCATCATCAGTACAGGTAGGAATTGCTTCCACCCATTTAGAAACATAATCTACAGCTAATAGTATATAAAAGTAACCATTAGAATTTAGAAATGGACCAATGAAGTCAATACCCAAACATAAAAAATTTCACAGAAAAGCATAATTTGTTGAGGCATCTCATCCCTCTTAGATATATTACCCAACCTTTGGCAAGGGGAACAAGATTTAAAAAATTCAGCAGCGTCTTTAAAAAGAGTAGGCCACAAGAATCCACAGTCTAGAATTTTTCTAGCTGTTCTTTGAGGGCTAAAATGTCCTTCACTCTCAGATGAGTGGCAGGCCTCTAAAATGGACTGAAGTTCTGATTGAGGCACACACCGTCTAATTACCTGGTCAGCACCACACCTCCACAAATATGGATCATCCCATATAAAATATTTAGACTTGCTTTTCAGCTTGTCTCTTTGATGCTTAGTAAAATTTGGAGGAAAAGTGTGGCTAACTAGATAATTAGCTACAGGTGCATACCAAGGAACTACTTCAGATACTGCATGTAAGCTATCAAATGGAAAATTAACAGTTATAGGAGTGGAATCATCCTTAATTTGCTCAAGGCAACTCAAGTGGTCTGCCACTAAATTTTGGTTACCACTCCTATCCTTAATTTCTAAATTAAATTCTTACAGCAGCAGTATCTAACGTATTAGCCTTGGTCCGGACTCCTTTTTAGCTAATAGATATTTTAGAGCTGCATGGTCTGAGTACACTACTACCTTAGTACCAAGTAAATAAGCTCGAAATTTATCCAGAGCAAAAACAATAGCAGTAGTATTGTTAGATTGAGCAGCATCTAAAGTCTTAGATGCATAAGCTATTACAAAAGGGTCCTTACCTTCACGCTGAGCCAGTGCTGCTCCTGCTGCATGGTTGGAAGCATCACACATAATTTCAAATGGCTGGCTCCAGTCTGGTCCTCTCACAATTGGAGCTTGAGTCAGAGCGATCTTCAGCTTATCAAATGCCTGCATACAGTCCTCACTGAACTCGAACTCAATATTTTTCTGCAGCAATCTGGATAAAGGCAATGCTACCTTACTGAGGTCCTTAATGAATCTCCTGTAAAAACCTACGTGGCCAAGGAACGAACGCACTTCGTGATGACATGTCAACATGTCATGTTTTTCTATGCTTTTTCCTTTGTTTTCAATAGGTTTTATGCACTTTCTTGAGCCATAAGTAAGCCAATTGGGTAAAATTTCATGGTTCCTTTGATTCAATCAATCATGGATAAATTGATGCATTTTCATGAGATTTTGTGCTATAATTGTCATATATTATGAAAGAGAAACAATCTCATGACTTTGAGCCTAGCTTTGATAATTTTGATTGATTGATGATGGGTGAAAAAGCCTTGAAGGAGGTTGAAGAAAAGAATATGGCAAGGGCAAGAAGGAGGACTCATCTTTGAGCTAAAGTTTGCCTCAAACTTAAGCTCAAACGTGAGGAAAAGCAAAACATCACCCAGGGAAGCAAAAAGCTTGCGCTAACGTTTGCCTCAAACTTGAGGTCAAACGTTGCTCCCCACAGCCTGAAGGGGTATACTTCCAACAAGAATAACTTGAGCTACAGAGCTCCAAATGAGGTGATTCAAAAAGAAATGGAAAGTAGGAATCGAGAGCTTTCCAAGCATATATGGCACTGCATGGTGGATGATGAGATATTTTGGTGGAAAAATGAATTTCTCCCAAAACACACAAATCTAACCGGCAAGTATACCGGGTCGCATCAAGTAGTAATAACTCACTTAGAGTGAGGTCGATCCCACAGGGATTGATGGATCAAGCAACTTTAGTGGGTGATTAGTTTAGTCAAGCTAATATTGAGTGAATTGTGTGAAGTTGAGCAACAGAATGTAAAAATTACAGGGAAATTAAAGTTGCAGAATGTAAATGGGCAGAAGCTTAAAGAGCAAGAAATGTAAATTGCAGAAACTTAAATAGCAAGAAATGTAAATTGCATGAAATGTAAAGGGGAGAGGGTGCTGGAAATTAAAAAAGAGCAATAGATCAAAGCTTAGATGAAATTTGACTTGCAGGAAAGAAAAGTGTAGCAGAGACTTGTAGAAACTGAGATTTCAGAAAACTGAATTCAAAATTAGAAAATGACAATTGCAGAAAATTAAAAGTGTATCAAAGGGGACTTTCTATTCTACTCTACTCCTAATGCTCTAGCAGAGCCAGCCTCCTCACAAATATGAAAATGATGCCTTATATAGGCTTTACAAAATGGAAATGAAAATGAAATTAAAAATAAATTACAATTAAATGAAATTCCTATTTTATCTATTTCTTGTGCCTTTGAGTGATGATCATTTGGGCCCTTGCTCTTGATGGAATTGGGTTGATAAAGGCCTTGGTTGATTGCTCTTGGAGTTTGAGGAGGAACCGAATTGAACCGGGTTGAGTTTGCAAAAGTTGGACCAAAAGTTGGAGCTAAAGTTAGGGGTCTAACTTTGGCTCCAACTTTTCATAGCAGCCCACAAAACTTGCTGGTATGAACGTTGGTGCCAACATTAGGGGTCTAACTTTGACCCTAACGTTGGCCTCCCTTATGCACATTTATGGCGCCAACTTTGTCCTCTTGTCATGTTGCCAATTTTATGCCCAATATAGACTATCATATATGGTTGGAAAGCTCTGAATGTCAGCTTTCTAACCCACTTGGAATCACTTCAATTGGACATCTACAACTCAAGTTATGATCATTTGAAGAGGGCATGGTCGCTGGCTTTGGTGTGCAGCGTTTGAGGTAACGTTAGCCCTCAAACGTTGGCGAAAACGCCAGTTCTGGAGGCTCAAATGTATTGTCCAACCCATACTATTATACATTGTTGGAAAGCCCTGGATGTCTACTTTCCAATGCCGTTAGGAGCACATTATTTGGAGCTCTACAGCTCGAGTTATACTCCTTTGAAAGTGCAGAGGTCAAGTGGCCTCACTGCAGGTTGCCACCATGTTCATTTATGCACATTGCGGGGCAGTTTTCTCCCTCAATTTTAGTGTCCACCATGCAGTGCCATATATGCTTGGAAAGCTCTTGATTCCTACTTTCCAATGCTTCTTGAATCACCTCATTTGGAGCTCTGTAGCTCAAGTTATTCTTGTTGGAAGTATACCCCTTCAAGTTGTTGTGGTGTGTGGCGCCAACGTTAGCCTCCAAGTTAGGGGGCTAACGTTGGCGCAAACTTTTGCTCCTTCCCCATTGTAATTCATGTGCCAACGTTAGCCTCCAAGTTAGGGGTCTAACTTTGAGGCTAACGTTTCACCCAAAAGTTTTTGCTTCCTGGTTCAACTTATTCCATTGTCCTCTCTTTACTCCTAGCCATTCCTTCTTGCTTCACCCTTTCTCCAAGCCTTCTTCACCTATCATTAATCAACCAAACACATCAAAGCTATGCTCAAAATCATGAGATATTCATTCTTTCATAATATGTGAAAATTTTAGCATAAAACCTCATGAAATAGCATGAATTCATACATGGTTGATTAAATCAAAGGAAGCATGAAAATCTACCCACTTGGCTTGCTTATGGCTCAAGAAAGTGCATAAAACCTATTGAAAACAAAGGAAAAAGGCATAGAAAAACATGACATGATGACATGTCATCACAACACCAAACTTAAACCTTGCTTGTCCCCAAGCAAGAAAAGAATCATGCAATAAAGATTGACAATCCAAGGTAAGAAGAATAGCAACTCAATGTTCATGGTAAGCTAGTTTTCTAAGCATGCTACAATCACAAAAGAAATGTAAATGATTGATGCTTCCATCTAGCTCAATTTATGAAATCTTTCTTTTATATTTCTTCCTTGAAACAAGCTTTTGATTTTCTTATTTAGCTTCTCCTTTTGGGTGCTTTGCCCCATGAGTTGATAACAAAGCTACGACTTCTAAATGCTTTGTTTTCAAGTATTACCACTTGATACATAAGCACCACAAGCATTTGATTAGAGGACTTCATTAAGCTCATTTTTCTTTTCTTTTCTTAACTCTCTAATCATTGATGCTCAGAGCCTTGAGCTTTGAGGGAGTGCTTTTGCACTTTGAGCCTAGCCTTGACTTCTAAGTGTTTTGTTTTCAAGCATTTGGCTTGATACATAAACACCACAAGTACTTAGCAAATAAATTGCCATTGGTACTCAGAGCCTTCAGCTTTCTCATTCTTTCCCTTTTTCTTTTCTTGCTTTATTTTGCATTTGCTTCTTCAAGGTTTTCATGATTTTAAAAGATTTCACAAAATGTCCTAGATGAAAACTTCAATTAAATAAAATCTAATGCAATTAAGCAACAATCAAACATACTAGCTTACCAATACTTTTATGCACATGCTAAAATCTTCTTTACTGCCTTGTTTGTTTATGATCATGATACTTTGTTGCTTTTGAATTCACAAAACTCAAGTTGGTCATCATAATGACATAGCACCATGTTGCAATTTAGACATCAAACTATGCCTTTTCATACACTCATGAATACAGAGAAGGTACAGACAATCATGCAGTTTATGGTGCTTGAAACAAATGAGAGGAAAAGGAACTTTACAACCTTGTAGTTCATCTTCTCTATTGTTGTCATTTTCCTCCCATTCTCTTCCTTCCCATACCAAACTCAGAATGCTTGTTCATCCTCAAGCAACTATTAGAACCGTGGCTATGGGGCTAAGATGGATCATGAATGTCTTACACAAGGAATGTTAGTAGTACATGTGTTTCAAGCAAGCAAAATTAAAGATAATAATCAAGGCACAAGAGACAGAGACATTGTGATTGCATACTTAAGAAGGTGAGCATAATACTCTGCATAGAAGATAAATGGCACACCAAACTTAGTGTGACACTTTCACTTGGAATTAATGCAAGTATCTTGTAAGAATTGGAACTAAATTTTGTTGCATAGCAACACCAAACCTAGAATGCAACCATATGTCAATTTATTTGAACTAAAACTAAACAAAAGAAACTGTTATATGTTAAATACAATCACCAAATGAAGACTCTGTTATGAATAAGGATGTCTTGGTGATGTATTAACAAAAACAGTTAATGAAGGAAGGCATTAAAAACAAGTAAATAAATGAAACAAAGAGAAAACAAAAATTATCCAACTAAGAAGAAAAATAACACTGTAAAAGGCAATATGATTATACAGACAAGTGATGTTGCTGGATTGATTTGCATAGAAAAATAGGTGGCACACCAAACTTAGAATCTTGGTGTGTCACTTTCATGTAAAATTGATGCAATCATCCATGAAGATGGAAAACAGTTTGTTGCAGGGCAACACCAAACTTATAATGTGATCATATGCCAATTTATTGAAATTTAAACAAAGCAAGGAAAAGAAATGTACCTACTGTCTACCTGTTCTTTACTTTCTTCCTCTTCTTCCAATTTGTTAAGAGAAATGACTTCAAAGGAGGAGAAGTTTCAGCTAGTGCCCCCTGTCTTGGTCTCTCCTCAGCAAGCTTCCTTGTGAAATTGGCTTGATTGATCTTGCTTGCTGGATCAGGGGGAGGATTGTTTGCAGTTGACCTTCTCATGAATGTTGTCCTTGGTGTCTTGGTCACAATCCTCTTCTTGGTGCTTTTGTTAATTGCCTTCACTTCTTGGATGTCAAGACATAGTTGCTGTGTGATTATTGGAGTGATTTCTTCATTCAGGGCCTCTTGTATTGGTGGTTCCATGAACTCCTCCTTTATGTACTTCTCTGCATCACTTGAGTTTGGAATGACTTCTTCACTTTCTTGCTCCTCCACTTCCTCTTTTACACCCAACATTTGTTTCAATCGCTCTATCATGGGGGAGGTTTGTCGATCTTCCCAACATTTCTTCATCTCCTCGTCATACCTTTCAATCATGGATTCAAATGTTGAGGCGTTTTGGTCCAGGGAGGTTTGTGAGAGTTGTGAGTCTTCATGTTCTCTTGTCATCTCAAATGTAGTTTCAGGTTCAACCACCTCATTCTTCATTGAAAGTTCACTTGATGCAATGGCCTCCTTATCTTGCTCTTCCACTTTCTCCTTCATATCCATCAATTGGCCTTCATTTTTCTTGCTCAGTGGTTCTAAGTGTTTCCTTATTTTCTCTAAATCTTCATTCATATTTTTTAAGAGACTTTCTTCCCTTTTCCAGGCTTGTTGTTGTTCCTTCATGAATTGTTCTTGTCTTTTCAACAATTCTCTGGATTTTTGAAGTGGATCTTCATTTTGCTCTTCCACCTCCTCCTTTTTTGCAATTTCACTTAACACAGGGACCTTGCATTCTTGTTTTTCCATTTTCTCCTTCCTTGCATTCAACAATTGGCCTGCCATCACTTCCATGTTTTTGAATGAATTCTCTTGCTCGTTCCAAGATCTTTGCACCTCCCTCTCATATTTTTCAAACATGATCTCTAGCTTTGAGAGGCCTAGGTTCGTGGAAGTTTGTGTTGAGGCATATTTAGGTGATGAAGAATTTTCAAATGTAGAAGTGGGCGGTGAGGTTGGACAATCTCTCATGTGAGTTAACTGCTCAGAATTTGCAGTTTCTTGGTAATACTCCCAGCCACCTTTGAAATAATGACTTGAATCATTTTGTGGTGGAGGAAAATATCCCATATGTTTTTCTTTCTCATCTTGTAGTTCTGAGGCATGGCTCCATGAATTGGAGAGCCCAGAATTTGAAGTTTCTTGGTGATATTCCCATCCATCATTAGAGATTGGTGATGGTGGATGATATCCCATAGAATTTGTTTGATCATGAGATGAGTTGAACTCCATTTGAGTTTTGTAAAACACACAACCAAGGAAAATTGAAATTACTCATATCAGAGATGAGAATTTCTTAGTGAGGCAAAAACTCAAACACCTTGGTTTCACTTTGAAACAGAAACCAAAAATAAAGAAAATGCTTAATCTAGACTTCTCACCCACTTAATCATTGTTGATCTAATCAATCCCCGGCAACGGCGCCAAAAACTTGATGAGATATTTTGGTGGAAAAATGAATTTCTCCCAAAACACACAAATCTAACCGGCAAGTATACCGGGTCGCATCAAGTAGTAATAACTCACTTAGAGTGAGGTCGATCCCACAGGGATTGATGGATCAAGCAACTTTAGTGGGTGATTAGTTTAGTCAAGCTAATATTGAGTGAATTGTGTGAAGTTGAGCAACAGAATGTAAAAATTGCAGGGAAATTAAAGTTGCAGAATGTAAATGGGCAGAAGCTTAAAGAGCAAGAAATGTAAATTGCAGAAACTTAAATAGCAAGAAATGTAAATTGCATGAAATGTAAAGGGGAGAGGGTGCTGGAAATTAAAAAAGAACAATAGATCAAAGCTTAGATGAAATTTGACTTGCAGGAAAGAAAAGTGTAGCAGAGACTTGTAGAAACTGAGATTTCAGAAAACTGAATTCAAAATTAGAAAATGACAATTGCAGAAAATTAAAAGTGTATCAAAGGGGACTTTCTATTCTACTCTACTCCTAATGCTCTAGCAGAGCCAGCCTCCTCACAAATATGAAAATGATGCCTTATATAGGCTTTACAAAATGGAAATGAAAATGAAATTAAAAACAAATTACAATTAAATGAAATTCCTATTTTATCTATTTCTTGTGCCTTTGAGTGATGATCATTTGGGTCCTTGCTCTTGATGGAATTGGGTTGATAAAGGCCTTGGTTGATTGCTCTTGGAGTTTGAGGAGGAACCGAATTGAACCGGGTTGAGTTTGCAAAAGTTGGACCAAAAGTTGGAGCTAAAGTTAGGGGTCTAACTTTGGCTCCAACTTTTCATAGCAGCCCACAAAACTTGCTGGTATAAACGTTGGTGCCAACGTTAGGGGTCTAACTTTGACTCTAACGTTGGCCTCCCTTATGCACATTTATGGCGCCAACTTTGTCCTCTTGTCATGTTGCCAATTTTATGCCCAATATAGACTATCATATATGGTTGGAAAGCTCTGAATGTCAGCTTTCTAACCCACTTGGAATCACTTCAATTTGACATCTACAACTCAAGTTATGATCATTTGAAGAGGGCATGGTCGCTGGCTTTGGTGTGCAGCGTTTGAGGTAACGTTAGCCCTCAAACGTTGGCGAAAACGCCAGTTCTGGTTGATAATAGTATGGGGTGGACAATGCATTTGAGCCTCCAAAACCTGACGTTTTCGTCCACGTTTGAGGCAAACGTCGCCTCAAACGTTGCACACCAAATCCAACGACCCTGTCCCCTTCAATGGAGCATAACTTGAGTTGTAGATGTCCAATTGAGGTGATTCTAGTTGCGTTGGAAAGCTGACATTTAGAGCTTTCCAACCATATATAATAGCCTATAGTGGGCATGAAATTGGCAACGTTGACAAGAGGACAAAGAAGCATCCCAAGACTTGAACTTTAAAAACACACCCAGGAGGACTTAACGTTTGAGCTCACGTTTGACCTCAAACGTGAACTCAAACGTGAGTGACAGTAAACCCCCATTCTACATGATGCCATCACAAGACGTTTGAGTCAACATTTGCCTCAAATGTTGACTCAAACGTGAATGATCCCAATTCCATCAAGGCCATCCAGATCCATTCTTCCTCAAATCCAAAGCAAGCTAAGCCCATTACCATCACTCAAAGGCACACAGAGAAGCTAGATTAGAAATTTTTTTCAATTGTAATTTGTTTTTAATTTCAATTTCATTTTTATTTTTATTTGTAAAAAGCCTATATAAAGGCATCAATTCCATCTCATTAGTAGGCTAGCTCTAATAGAGAGCACTAGAGGCTGGCTCCACGAGGGAGTATTAGGAATAGAGAACTCTCTCTTTAGTTTTTATCTTTGTTTTGAATCTTGGGTTGAGAATTGAAGGAATTCTGTTTCATTCTCACTTTGAGATTTCTCTTGTTCTTCTTCTACAAAATTTCAGTGAATTAAGGATTTGAATCAACACTCTGTTTACTGCTTTCATCTTCATTTCTTTTGCAAATTGTTCTTTATTGGATCAAGGAAGGACTTGAGATCTAGACTTATTTTCTAGTCTCATTGAGCCCCTGAGATCTTCACTTGTCTTTCTAGATTTCACAATTGATTTGAGTTTTCTTGCTGATTTACTTTTCTGCTACAATTTCCTTCTCTGCAATTTTTACTTTCTACTGCATTGCTTCCAATTTACATTTCCTGCACATTTACATTCTACACTTTAACTTTGAGCTTGCTGCAAATCTGAATTTACTTTTCTTGCCTTGGATCCATTGCTTTCTTTAATTTCCAACACCCAGTCCCCCTTTACTTTTCATGCAATTTACATTTCTTGTCATTTAAGTTTCTGCAATTTACATTTCTTGTTCTTCAAGTTTTTTTTTGCCCATTTACTTCCTGCACTTTAAATTCTCTTGTTATTTACTTTCTGCTCCACCAATTATCACACAATTAACTCAATGTTAGCTTGACTAAATTAATCACCCACTAAAGTTGCTTGATCCATCAATCCCTGTGGGATCGACCTCACTCTAAGTGAGTTTTACTACTTGATACGACCCGGTACACTTGCCGGTGAGTTTTAGGTGTTTTGGAAATTCTTTTTCCACAAAAACACCATCACTTCCCTCATGGAGGAGGGGTAAGGTAAACTAGAAATGACATCCACCTTTGCTGGATCTATAGAAATACCAGTATTAGACACAACATGTCCTAGTACAATTCCTTGTTTTACCATAAAATGACATTTTTCAAAATTTAACACAAGGTTTGTACTAACACACCTGTCTAATACTCTAGATAAACTATCCAAGCAAAGGCTAAATGAATCACCATATATGCTAAAATCATCCATAAAAACTTCCATACAGTTCTCAATAAGATCTGAAAAGATACTCATCATACATCTTTGGAAAGTAGCAGGTGCATTACACAAGCCAAAAGGCATTCTTTTATAAGCATATGTTCCAAAGTGACATGTAAAAGTGGTCTTCTCCTGATATTCAGGAGCTATATGAATTTGAAATCATCTTGTATAACCATCTAAAAAACAATAATGATATTTAGCTGACACGCGATCAAGCATCTGATCAATAAATGGCAAGGGGTAATGATCCTTGCGAGTAGCTTGGTTGAGACGCCTATAGTAAATGCAAACTCTCCATGAATTCTACACTCTTGTTGCCTCCCAACAAGCTCTCTTTTAAAGTCACTAGCTTAACCTTCAGCTCCTTAAGGACATAAGTAAGGGCTCAGATTTTTGCCCCTTACAGTGAATTTTCTGCCTTTCCTCTCATGAATGAGTTCTACATGCTCTAGAGATAGGACACGGTTCACTGTATGTGGTAGGACTGAATTCTTAATGAAGCCAACTCTCATTCCAGGTGAGAGGCCTTCAGTTGGGACTTTCTTGTCCTTCTAGCCTTTAGGTACTTTCTTCTTATTACCTTTGTGCCTAGAGCTTGTTGAGGGCTGTCCAACACCAAACTTAGAATTGATGTCTGGGGGATCTGTAGAGCTCTGCACAGAAAGAGAGGGTTGGCACACTAGGTGTTACACTGTTATCTCTCTTTTAAAAGGAGACCTTGGATGAGGCATCTTGAATAAGATGTAATCTTCTCCTAACTTTAGGGTTATTTCTCCCTTATCCATATCAATGATAGCATTAGCTGTGGCTAGAAAAGGCCTTCCAAGGATGACACAGTCATCCTCACCCTTTCCTATATCCAAGACTATGAAGTTTGCTGGGATGTAGTGGTTTTCAACTTTAACCAAGACATCCTCCATTAAGCCATATGAATTTTTCATGGTGTTATCTACTATCTCTAAAGAGACGTGTGCAGCTTGTACCTCAAGTATGCCTAACTTCTCTATTACAGAGAGTGGCATGAGGTTGATGCTTGACCCTAGGTCACATAGAGCCTTTTCAAAGGTCATAGTGCCTATGGTGCAAGGAATCAGAAAGCGTCCAGGGTCTGGAAGCTTTGAGGTAGTTCTTGCTGAACCAAAGCATGGAGTTCTTTGGTAAGCAATGGAGGTTCTTCCTCCAGAGGTTTTGAAATAACCCCGTTTTTTCGAGTACGCGAGATCTTTTCTATAGGCACGAATTTCACCGGAAGATTAGTAAAGGGAACACCTCTGCTGTATCATCAAGAATCTCAATCCTCATTGTCATTATGTCATCCTTAAGCTAGAACCTCTTCTGAGGCAAGCTCGATAAGGCAATCACCAAGAACCTAGTTTTTGAACTGTATCGGTTAGGAGTTTTTATTCTAGTATCCGTAAACAGTCTCAGTTTCATGAACCGGACTCGATTCATGAGAGAAGAAAGATAATAGTATAATATTATTATTATATTAGTATTAGAAGAAGCTTTAAAGATATTATAATATTACCTGGTCTGTTTTAGTTAAAAACAGGAAATCGGTTTAACCGGGCTCACAGTCTACTGGTGCAGATTAACACTAGCACTCTCTGTTGACTTTAGCAATGCTAATGCCTCATCATATATCTTCTATTCTCATGTTATTCATTTTACTAGTCTCATTTAGACTAGTAGCTCAAATATTAATCTCTAGAAGTGTTATTAAGTGTATGTTCTAATACATCTAGTTTTAGTAATATCTAGCTGAGATATTTTCCAACAACCTCCTAAACTAGCCAATCATCATCAAGCATGACTTTTATCACCCCCAAGACCTCAAAGGCTACCTCATTTGCTCATTGTGGACGAAAATTATCAAGAGAAAAAGGAGAGAAAGTTCTTAGTTCCAAATCTTCAAAGCTTGATTTCTTCTGAATTAAAACTCAAATCAAAACTCCGATTACACCATAAAGATTCTCTCTTCTACCTCTACATAACCATGTAACTTATCAAGGCTGAAAATAAGGTGAGATGGCTTTTCCGTTCCTTTTTGAATTTAGTTTTCAAGGAAACATGCATGAACATGTGTTTTCTTGATGTTCTTCCTTAGATCTCTTGCTTAGCTTGACTTGTGGGACAAATATCTTCAATTCCCAGCACATTTAAGATGAGGAATCCCTTCCTAACATGTTGATTAAGGTTTGCTCAGTTGAGGTTTTATGGATTCAAAGTTGTTCTTGATGTGTTTTAGGAGGAAAAAGTGCTTTAAGAACACTTCAAAGAGTAGCCGGATTTGGAGCAGCAAATCAAGGTAGGGTTTGGTAAAATTAATCTTGATTAATTGTGTTTGAGTTGTGTGACTATTATATGGTTTGGTTTTTCCTTGAATTGATTGTTTATATGAGTGATTCCTGTTGAAATTTCGGTGAAAATTTGATGAAATATGATGATATTTAACTATGAATTTGAGTTCTTCATGGCTGCTGGAATTTCAAACCCTAACCCTCAAATAGGGGTTGAATTTATGTTGTAATCAAGGGGAAAATATGGGGCTTTAGTGGCTGCAATTTTATTTTGAATTATGGTGAAAATCGGTTGCTTAAAAGATTGAAAAACGAGTGAAAAGAAAGAAAGAATCTGAAAAATTTACGAAGAACACGAAGAACACTTTGAGTGTGGTGAAGAACAATGAAGAACAACTTTTTGATCCATAAAAGGGCAAGGAAGTAAATATTTGGTGTTTGGGGGGTTATTTTGTAATTTCTAAAAGTTACGGTGGTTAAAGTATAAATATTAAAAGTTACTGGGGTAAAAAGTGAATTTTACTGGGGTAGAAAGTTACTTTTTCCTTTAATTAATTTTCAAGCTTTATTTTATTTAATTTATCATGTCTTCTTCTTATATTTTTATGAGTGTTATATCCATGTTAATGGAGTAGATTCCCTACTTGACACAGGGGTTGATTAAGATGAGTCACTTGAGTTGGAATGCTCAAGTGGTTAGTTAAATTGGAAGTTGTTGGCTAATTCTGTATTTACTAATGCTAGATCTTCCCAAGGGAGAGGACTAGGATTTGCGAATAAGAGTTAGCTCAATCACTTTACTTTCCTTTATTTAGTAAGGGTTAACTAAGTGAAAATAACAATCTCTTTATGTCACTTGAGAGAATCCAACAAGGATAGAACTTCCAATTAATCATTCCCCCCAGTCAAGGATTTTTATTTTGAATAATATAAATTCCTTTTTAATTTTCATTGCATTTAATTACAATTATTTATTTTCTGTCATTCAACACTTAAAATCTCTCGGAAACTCCTGATTAATGAATTAGCACCCTTTTTAGCAACTCGTTGGGAGACGACCTGGGGCTCATATTCCCAGTATTTTTATTCTAAACTTTTGTGACAACCTTTCTAAATTGATGAGGCAAATTTTAGCTGGTTAAGAACTATACTCACAACGCTGTTTTTATATTAACCTCTTAATTGGCCGACTTACGCCCCGCATCAACAACTTTAAGCTCAGAATCTCATAATTACCTTCATAAAACACTTAGGGAGTAGTAATAACATATTAGTAAGGCAAAGACAAAGAAAAAATAAAAAGTTGAAGAAAATATAAAAATCAAGGAAAAAGTCGGTAAAGTTTTAATGACAGAAACTAAATATAACCATTCATACCGAAATTTACATAAGCTTTAAATACATACATTAAACAGAATAATCAGAGCAGAGTAAAGAGATATAGAGAAAAGAGTAATCAGAGCAGAGTAAAGAGACAAAGAGAAAAGAGTAATATAACCAAGAGAGTAGAGGAAAAGAGTATAAAAATAAAGAGTTAAGCCTTGTCGCATGATATTCTATTGTATATTCATCTGTTGCTTTTCCGTTGGCCCTAGAGGTCCTGTAGGCCCAAGTTCACCTACAGTAAATTGTTATTCCTATAGGCCAAAATTCACCTACAGTGAATATCAATTGTGTAGCTCAGGATGTTGCTCTTGTAGGCCGAAGTTCACTTACAGGGGCACCATTTCTGTAAGCCGAAGTTCACTGACGTTAGGACTTTTGCCAGTAAAGAAGTTCATAAAAACAGTCGTGTTGTAGATATAGTCTCTAAACCAACAAAAATCCCTTCGTGCAAACGTTTTGGTTGTCACAAGTAACAAACCCCTTTAAAATTGATAACCGAGTATTTTAAACCTCGGGTCGTCTTCTCAAGGAACTGCAGGGAAGTATGTTCTTATTATTGGTTATGGAGGTTGTAAAATCGGGGTTGAGAGTGAAGAGTAGATATGACAAATAATTTAAATGGCAATTAAAATAAATAAATACTGTAAAGCAAACTTTTGGCAAGGTAAGAGAAATTGGAAGTCCAACTTAGTTATTCCTCTCAACAATAGTGAAAGTTGAATCTTAATTCCACTTAGTTAACCTTTACGAAAGTAAAGGAAAGTCAAGGGACTAATTAGTTTGACCTTCGAATCCTATTTATTTCCTAAGAAAAAGTTGGGATTATTGAAGTTCAGTTCAATTAGCAAGATAACGATTTTCAATTATGCTGAGTTTAATAATGTTGAGTTACTGATTTCTTAACCAAGACCAAAAAGGGAAAAAGTAAAATTGTTGGAATAAAAATGTCCTTAGATGGGAAGCAATAATAACTTAAATTAAAGAGAACAATAGTAAACTGAAATACCTCAAATAATCATTAATTCAAATAATAATCTGTAACATGGAATAATTCATAAGCCAATTGGGTAACATTTATAGATACGAATAAAAGCATTAAAGTAAAAGTAGCATAGAAACATAAATTAAAGTAAATACTAAACCTGGATCGAGAGTTACTCTTAAAAACTAAGAGATGTCCTAAATCCTAATCCTAAGAGAGAGAGGAGAGAATCTCCCTCTCAAAACTAAATCTAAATCATGGAAAGTAATAAAAATGCGAGCTCTCTTTTGAATGGATGCATTCCCCCACTTTATAGCCTCTAGTCTGTGTGTTCTATATCTGGATCTGGGCCAAAAGGGCTTCAGAATTCGCTGGGGGCGTATTCTGTAAATTCTGATACGTGGCCTCTGTCACGCGTCCGCGTGGGTCACGCGGTCGCGTCATCTGGAGTTTTCCTTGTGGCGCGGTCGCGTCGGTCATGCGTCCACATCGAATGTGCTATGCTCAAGTCACGCGGCCGCGTCAGTCATGCAGCCGCATCGCTGCTTCTTCGCTCCTGGCACACGATCGCATCGTCCATGCGATCGCATGCATGCCAGTTTCTTCAAAACTCCGTTTCGCACTTTTCTTCCATTTTTGTATGTTTCCTTTTCCATCCTTTAAGTCATTCTGTCTTAGAAAATCTGAAACTACTCAACACACTAATCACGGCATCGAATGGAAATAAAGTTAATTAAAATAATTAATTTTAAAGCTTAGGAGACATATTTTTCACGTACATCACATAATAAGTAAGGGAAAGTAAAACCATGCAATTAATATGAATAAGTGGGTGAAGGATTGAATAAATCACTCAAACTAAGCACAAAATAACTCATGAAATATGGGTTTATCATTCACTTATAAGGGTGCCATTTATGTAGACCAAAGTTCACCTACAGAAAGTTGTTGTGTTATGTTTAAACTATTCCTGTAAGCCGAAGTTCACTTACAAGAGTGCTTTTCCTGTAGGCCAAAGTTCACCTACAGAGATAGAGCCATATCTAGGACTAGTTCCAAGGTAATGTTAGGCTGCAGGGTGTAAACAGACACGTGAACTCATGGCCTACATAGGACAGATATGCATCATTCTTGGTTGTGCATTTCTTCTGTTATGATTGTTGTATGAATGTATGCTTTTCCTGTTTGCTTTCTATTCTCTGTGTCTGTGTTTTATTTTCTTGTATTTTTCTATTTGTTGTATGAATGTTTTATTCTCTGTTATGATTATTGTATGAATGTCTCGACAATATTTTTGCGAGAAGACATGGTCAACTATGTCCTACAGTAAGAAAAAGGAAAATGGGTTACTAAGAAAATAGCTCGGACATAAATGGATACAACTCGGACTAAAGCACGCAAATGTTAAGAAGCCAGTTACAAACAGCAAAAGGAAACCCTAGGACTCACACCAAAGATCCAGGGGCATCCTTTGGAGGCAGTAACGGAATAAGGACTCAGGAAAAATCTACAAACCTACATCTCGACACCTCCTAACAAGAAAATAACCCTCTTTCAATAAAGGAACACTCTGAAAGAAAAATCACGAACCAGAAAGTCATCAAAATCGTAATCTTTTATCTATCAGCAAAGGGAACTATCAATGCATCAAACATGCCAAAGGGAAATCACAAAAAATGCAATCTTTTTTCAGAATCAAACAGTTCATCACCCCAAAACATTAAATGTGGCGACTCAATCAGAAGCAATAGCAACATTCAAAGCCCTAGAAGCATCAACTAGCAAGAAATGAGAAAAGGTGTATACAAAAATTGAGGAAACCCTAGAATAATGCATATCATGGAAACAATCAGACACAGTAGACAAAGAAAGGTTCAAAACTCCCCAACGTGGAGGCAAGCAAAGATCAAAATTTCTTAAAGCATCAAAAATACATAGCATGAAAAGAATAAAGACAAAGAAAGAGGCCAACCTGTGAAGAAGACGATGAAATATCAGAGCAAAAGGTGAGCAGCTCCAACGATCACTTCCAAAAAGCAAGAAAATGCACAAAGACGTGAAAAGCTTGGGAATAGTAGAGCGAAGAGTCACAAACGAAACAGAGGAGCAAAAAGAAAAGGGGGGAGTTACGGCAAGCATGGAGAAGGGAAATTGAAGGGATGGCACTTTGAAATTTCAAAAGTTAAAATGAGAAAGGGGGAAACGGCGAAAAAGGAAGTTAATGAAATCCTTAAAAACCTTTGCACGTTCCCTAGGAAAAGCGCAACGCACGAGACAGTTAAAAGGAATGAGAAAACATTCTGCATTTAAAAACCACTAAAGGGAAAATTCTACCCAATGGAGACCAACCAAAAATGCTCGAGCTCGGCTTCTCCGGAAAAAGATCGAAGTCTAAAGGACTCGACCTTAAAAAAGACCGAGCTCAAGCAGGGGCACTATTCATACCTTGGGTCGAGCTGTACGATCCGGGATGATTGAAGACAAGTCGACCGACCTCTTCAAGTCAGGGTTACTCGACCTCTTCTTAAAGAGTTCGGCCAAAACACCAAGAGAAGCCCAAAAAGGGTCCAAACAGAGGAACACGACCCAATTCCAAAGGCAGCCCAAGCCTAGAGAGATAAGGGCAGTTCCGTTAAAGATAAGATAACTCCACTCAAATATAAGATAAGATAGCTATCTTATATCCCGAAAAGAACACTCCACAACATTATAAATACACTAGAGTACCCAGGTATAACTCATACTCTGATTCTACTAAAAACCTGCTTAATACCCTTGCTAACTTAAGCATCGGAGTCGCTTGCATGTACCACCACCCTCCGGTTACGAAGGATCAACATAACCAACAAGTCCAATAAGTCGGATACAACAGCTCCGACCAATTACAGAAGATCTCGTTCGAGATCGACCAACAGTTTCAGGTAACTCACGGAATAGTGTGGTTGTTTAGAACTGTTGTATCTATTAATACAAATGTTTAAAAAAAAAAGTACCTCGCAAAGTAACTACACTTTTAACAATGAATCAGGCTCATATAATTAAATAACAGATAATAATTAGGAAGACAAGTTGGTGATGCTCAGTTTTCGTTATGATCTAGACATACTGAGAATTGGGTCGTTATGTAACGACCTAATTTTCAATATGTCTAGATCATACCGGAAACTGAGCGCTACTAATTTGTCTTCCTAATTATTATCTATTATTTATCATATGAGCTTGATTCGTTGTTAAAAGCGTAGTTAATTTGCGAGGTGTATTTTTTTTTTTGAAAACGTTTGGATTAATAGACAGAATCATTTATAATCAATTCACAAATAATAACAGATAAAACAGTTATAAACAACCACACATAAATACATTACGAGTAGCTAGCAACATTCAGTTATCCAGCCTTTATTAGAGTATAGACCTTTAGTTAGAACACCCCTAGACATAGCTAGAGAATAACTATATACATATACATACATACAACATCCCAGGTCCTGACCTGTTCAAGAGGTCTCTAATCTGGCACCTAGGCTAGCCTAGACTCTATACTCACCTAGTCCCTCTAAACTACTAAAGCGAGGGAAAGTACATTCTAGGTCTTCAAAACTCAAGTCAGGTGGAACGTCATCAAAAGATAGAACATCATCTGCTACTCCTCTGCACGATCAGACTTTTCCACAGGACATCTCTCTGGTACCTCATGAAGTAGCCACACAATAGGAATCTCGTACACAGGATTTAGGTTAAAGTGCGCATACGAACGGGGTGCAGACGTTGGCTGGTCTCACAGTATATACATATAAACAGAGAACAATATTCACCCTAGACTCAGAAGACTATCTAGAGCAGAATCCTCTTCTTGCCAACAGTCATCAGCGAACTATGGTAAGGTACTCTTACTTCCATCTTAATGGGGAAGGGAGAGAGAAGGGGTAAGAACTGGGGAGTTCTTAGTAGGGTCGGGGTTATTAGTTACGTTCATTAATTCTATGTTGTTTAGCAGACTATTAGCAGAATACAAAGAAGCAGTAATTAGAAAACACAGATAAGTTGAGAAGATAGAGAAAACAGATAGCAGAACACAAACAGAAGAATACAAGAAAATAACACAAGTACAGAGAATGGAATACAAACAACGAAAGCATACATTCATACCACAATCATAACAAAGGAAATGCGCAACCATGTATGATGCATGTCTAGCCCTAGCGCAGGTAATGAGCTCATTTATCGGTTACATACCCGCTCCCGACGTTATCCGGAGTTCTCTGACCAGGTAAGGCTTCCCTGTTGGCAATGCCCCTCGCAAGAATCCTTTGACTTGTGAGGCAAACCACTGCAAGAGTCCTTTGACTTGCATGGCGAAGCTAGTTAACTTATATCTGCTCAACACACTCGCTGTAAGAGTCCTTTGACTTACAGGAGCACACACACACTCACTGTAAGAGTCCTTTGACTTACAGGAGTATATGCTAGTTGTGTTTTCTCGATACCTCTGTAAGAGTCCTCTGACTTACAGAATAGCATTATAGCTAAGTATCCCAGGAAAGCACTCTCAGTGGTCGTACCACCATCTATCTGACTACCTTTATGCAGCAGATCATCACATAATCATTCTCATTATCATTATTCATTATCATTCTCATTATTTATTATTACTTTCACATTCTTATACAGTACCTCTTTCTTTCTCTGTTCAATCATACTATACAAACTTTACATCTTTCACTTTTACAAAAGCTTGGCTCAAACCATTTCTCTTTATCATATTACTCTTTTCTCTTTGTATCTCTTTACTTTTCTCTGGTTACTCTTTCTTCTATATCTATATCACTTTTTCTCTTTATCTCTTTACTTTACTCTGGTTATTCTGTGATCTGTGTTTCTTTACTCTGCTCTGATTTTTCTGCATAACATATGTATTTAAAGCTTATGTTACTTTCGGTATGAATAGTTAGCCTGTCCCACGTATAGGCTCATTAAGTCTATACTGAAATAGTTTAACTTTTCATATAATACCTAACCCTAGTCGCAACTCAAGGACTAACTATGTTGCCTTAGTTCGTTCACTAGTCTCTGTCTATTTTTCTGTCGTTAAAACTTTACAGACATTTCTTTGTATTTTTTTATCTTTTCTTTAGCTTTTTATCTTTCTTTTATCTTTACCTCACTAATATGTTCTTACCACTCCTTAAGTGTTTTATGAAGGTAATTATGAGATTCTGCGCTTAAAGTTGCCTTTCTAAAACTTTTACAGAAAACTGCCTTTTCCGCATTATTTTATTATTTTTATTAAAATATTATTTTATTATTAAATATTATTATTTAATATTTTATTATTATTTATTATTTTATCATTAATTTTCGAAAATTACCTTATCTTTACCTTAAACCTTTAAAATTCACTTTTTACCACCCCTTAAACACCAAAAATTTTACTTCCTTGCCCTTTTTAAAGTCTGTTCTTCATTGTTTTTCATCACACTCAAAGTGTTCTTCATGTTCTTCATAAATTCTTCATATTCTTTCTCTGTTTTTACCCGTTTTTTAGTCTTTTCAGCAACCAATTTTTACTATAATAAATTAGCAGACACTAAAACCCCATCTTTTCTACATGATTTCAACACAAATTGAACCTCAATTTAAGCCTAGGGTTTCTTTTTTCCAGCTGCTCCAAGAACATGAACTTTAAAGCTTGAATTTCATCAAATTTCATCAAAATTTCACCAAATTTTCACCAAGAATCAATCATATATGCAACCAATTTTTAGCACAGCCAAATCACACAACATTCACACAAATCAAACACAAATAATCATGATTAATTTTGTTACACCCTACCTGGTTTTGCTGCTCCTAATTCGGTTAAACTTTCAGGTGGTCCTTAAGCACTTTTTCCTCCTAAATCACATCAAGAACAACTTTAAATCCAGAAACTCTCAACTGACCAAATCTCACTCAGTATGTTAGGAAGAGATATCTCACATTAGACTTGCTGGAAATTAACGTTTCTTGGCCCTCAAGTGAAGTTAAGCATGATTCCTAAGGAAGAACATCTAGAAAACACATGTTTTGCATGGTTTTCCTTGAAAACCGAATTGAAATAGGAGGGAGACAGCCATCTCACCTTATTTTCATCCTTGATAAGTTACATGGTTATGTAGAGGAAGAAGAGAGGATCATTTTGGTGAAATCAGAGTTTTGATTTGAGTTTCAGTTCAGAAGAAATCAAGCTTTGAAGATTAAATGTTCATGAAAGTTTCTCTCTTTTCTCTCGTTATTTTTGGCCAAAATGATGAAATGAGATAGCCTTGGAGGTCTTGGGGGTGTAAGGTGAGTTGTGATTGGTTGGCTTGGAGGTGGATTAAAATAATATTAAAATATCTCTGGTGTATAACTAATAAAACTAGGTGTATCGGAACACTTGTAAAAACATCTCTAAAAATTATTTTCTGAGCTACCAGCATAAATGATACTAGTAACATATTTATTATGAGAATAAAACATGTATAATGAGGCCTTAGCATTGCTAAAGTCATCAGAGAGTGCTGGTGCTAAGCTGCGCCAGTAAATTGTGAACCCGGTTAAACCGATTTTCTGTTTTTAACAAAAACAGACCAGGTAACCTTATAATGTCATTCAAGCACTTTCTAATACTAATATAATGATAATATTATACTATTATCTCTCTCCTCTCATGAATCGTGTCCTGTTCGTCAAATAGAGACTATTTACGAAAATCAGAATCAAAACTGCCAACCGATACGGTTCAAAAACAAGGTTTGTCGCGATTGCATTATCGAGCTTGCCTCAGAGGAGGTTCTAGCTTAAGGATGACATAATGATAATGAGGATTGAGATGCTTGATGATATAACAGAGGTGTTCCCTTTACTGATCTTCTGGAGAAATCCGTACTTTCAGAAAAGATCTCATGTACTCGAAAATCAGAGTTGTTACATTCTACCCTCCTAAAAGAAAATTTTGCCCTCAAAATTTCAGTTACCTGAGAACAGATGCGGGTAATCAGCTCTCATCTTATCTTCCAATTCCCAAGTGTGCTCTTCTTCTCCTCTTGGTTCCCATGCTACTTTGACTAAGCGAACAGTCTTGCCTCTTAGCTGCTTATCACTTCTTTCTATGATCTAAACTTGTGATGCTTGATATGTCAAATCATTTTATAACTGTACTATTTCTAGTTGTGAAATGTGCCTCTCATCGGGAACATATTTCTTAAGTTGCGAGACATAAAAAAAAATCATGAAGGTTTGATAAATAAGGAGGAAGGGCTATTTGATAAGCAACTAGACCGACTCTTTTAAGTATTTGGAAAGGTTCTATGTATCGTGGGTTAAGCTTTTTAGTCTTAAGGGCTCTACCTATTCCAGTAATCGAAGTTCTTTCTAGAAAGACATGGTTTCCCTCACTAAACTCTAAGGGTCTACGTCTATTATCGGCATAGCTCTTTTGACGGCCTTGTGCTGTCTGGATCTTTCGACGAATCTACTTTATATTCTCAGTAGTTTCTTACACTAAGTTTGGACCTAAGACACTAGCTTCCCCATCGTCATTCCAACACAATGGTGTCCAACATCTTCTTTCGTAGAGAGCTTCGTATAGTCTCTTCATTCCACCTGACTTGATTTTTGAAGACTTAGAATGTACTTTCTCTCGCTTTAGTAGTTTAGAGGGACTAGGTGAGTATAGAGTCTAGGCTAGCCTGGGCGCCAGCTTAGGGACTTCTTGAACAGGTTAGGGCCTAGGATGTTGTATGTATATATATGTATATTTGTATGTATATAATATCTATATACATATATATACATACAACATCCTAGGTCCTGACCTGTTCAAGAGGTCCCTAAGCTGGCTGATGAGCGGATAATTTATACGCTTTTTGGCGTTGTTTTTAGTATGTTTTTAGTAGAATCTAGTTACTTTTAGGGATGTTTTCATTAGTTTTTATGTTAAATTCACATTTCTGGACTTTACTATGAGTTTGTGTGTTTTTCTGTGATTTCAGGTATTTTCTGGCTGAAATTGAGGGACTTGAGCAAAAATCAGATTCAGAGGTTGAAGAAGGACTGCTGATGCTGTTAGATTCTGACCTCCCTGCACTAAAAATAGATTTTCTGGAGCTACAGAACTCAAAATGGCGCGCGTCGAATTGTATTGGAAAGTATACATCCAGGGCTTTCCAGTAATATATAATAATCCATCCTTTGCCTAAGTTTAGACGACGCAAACTGGCGTTCAACGCCAGCTCTCTGCCCAATTCTGGCGTCCAGCGCCAGAAACAAGTTGCAAAGTGGAGTTCAACGCCCAAACTGGCACAAAAGCTGGCGTTCAACTCCAAGAATGACCTCTCCACGTGTAGACTTCAAGCTCAGCCCAAGCACACACCATGTGGGCCTCGGAAGTGGATTTATGCATCAATTACTTACTTCTGTAAACCCTAGTGACTAGTTTATTATAAATAGAACTTTTTATCATTGTATTCGCAGTCTTGGTTACTCCGGTTCCCCTCTGGGGCCGAGACCAATGAACTCCATTATCACTTATGTATTTTCAATGGTAGAGTTTCTGCACTCCATAGATTAAGGTGTGGAGCTCTGCTGTTCCTCAAGGATTAATGCAAAGTACAACTATTTTCTATTCAATTCAACTTATTCAGTTTCTAAGATATTCATTCGCACTTCAACCTGAATGTGATGAACGTGACAATCATCATCATTCCCTATGAACGCGTGCCTGACAACCACTTCCGTTCTACATTAGATTGAATGAGTATCTCTTAGATCTCTTAATCAGAATCTTTGTGATATAAGCTAGATTGATGGCGGCATTCATGAGAGTCCGAAAAGTCTAAACCTTGTCCATGGTATTCCGAGTAGGACTCTGGGATTGAATGACTGTGACGAACTCCAAACTCGCGAGTGCTGGGCGTAGTGACAGACGCAAAAGGATAGTAAATTCTATTCCAGTATGATCGAGAACCTCCAAGATGATTAGCCATGCAGTGACAGCGCATCGGACCATTTTCACAGAGAGGAATAGGATGCATCCAACGACAAGGGTGATGCCTCCAGACGATTAGCCGTGCTGTGACAGAGCATTTGGACCATTTTCCCGAGAGGATTGAAAGTAGCCATTGGCACTGGTGACATCCTTACACAAAGCCAGCCATAGAAAGGAGTAAGACTGATTGGATGAAGACAGCAGGAAAGCAGGGGTTCAGAGGAATGAATGCATCTCCATACGCTTATCTGAAATTCTCACCAATGATTTACATAAGTATTTCTATCCTTATTTTAGTATTAATTTCGAAAACTCCATAACTATTTTATATCCGCCTGACTGAGATTTACAAGGTGACCATAGCTTGCTTCATACCAACAATCTCCGTGGGATCGACCCTTACTCACATAAGGTTTATTACTTGGACGACCCAGTGCACTTGCTGGTTAGTTATGCGAAGTTGTGAAGATATGTTTAGACCATGGTTGTGTGCATCCGTTTTTAGTGCCACCGCCAGGGAATCAATTTCGAACAATAATTCACAACCTGAGTAACAATTTCGCATACCAAGTTTTTGGCGCCGTTGCCGGGGATTGTTCGAGTTTTCGGCAAGCTTTTGGTCCGGTAACATCAGTGCCAAGTTTGATCTGGCAACAACACCAAGTTTTTGGCGCCTTTGCCGGGGATTGTTCGAGTTTGGACAACTGACGGTTCATCTTGTTGCTCAGATTAGGTAACTTTCTTTTTGTTTTCTTTTCAAAAAGTTTTCAAAAATCTTTCAAAAATTTATCCTTTGTTTTCTAAAAAAAAAATTGTTTTCAAAAATATATTTTTCTTCAAAATTTTTAAGAATGAATTCTAGTGTTTCATGAAGCATGTTGAAGCCTGACTAGCTATAAAGCCATGTCTAAATTCTTTTGGACTGAGGCTTCCAAACCATCAGCATAGAGGCAAGTTACTTTGATAAGTAATGAGCAGTATATTCTCTGATGTTATATGCTAAAGCTTGGCTAGCTATTAAGCCATGCCTAACCCTCAGATTAGAGCTTTAGACTAAGAATGCTAGATTCCAGGAATTCATATTAAAAATTTTGGAATCCTTATTTTTGTTTTTCAAATAATTTTCGAAAAAAAATACAAAAAAATTAGAAAATCATAAAAATCAAAAATATTTTTTGTGTTTCTTGTTTGAGTCTTGAGTCATGTTATAAGTTTGGTGTCAATTGCATGTTCATCTTGCATTTTTTGAAAAAAATTCATGCATTCATAGTGTTCTTCATGATCTTCAAGTTGTTCTTGGTAAGTCTTCTTGTTTGATCTTTGCATTTGCATGTTTTGTCTTTTCTTGTTTTTCATATGCATTCCTGAATTCTTTGTCTAAGCATTAAAGAATTCTAAGTTTGGTGTCTTGCATGTTTTCTTTGCATTAAAAATTTTTCAAAAATGTGTTCTTGATGTTCATCATGATCTTCATAGTGTTCTTGGTGTTCATCTTGACATTCATAGCATTCTTGCATGCATTCATTGTTTTGATCCATAACTTTCATGCATTGCATCATTTTTCTTGTTTTTCTCTCTCATCATAAAAATTCAAAAATAAAAATAATATCTTTCCCTTTTTCTCTCTTAAAATTTCGAAAATTAGATTTGACTTTTTAAAAAATTTTAAAATCTAGTTGTTTTTATGAGTCAAATCAAATTTTCAATTTAAAAAAAAATCTTATCTTTTTCAAAATCTTTTTCAAAAATCAAATCTTTTTTCAATTTTTTTTAGTTATTTTCGAAAAAATTTCAAAAATATTTTTCAAAAATCTTTTTCTTAATTTTACATCATATTTTCGAAAATAACATCATCAATTAATGTTTTGATTCAAAAATTTCAAGTCTGTTACTTACTTGTTAAGAAAGATTCAAACTTTAAGTTCTAGAATCATATCTTGTGATTTCTTGTGAATCAAGTCATTAATTGAGATTTTAAAAATCAAATCTTTTTCAAAAACTAATTTCTATCATATCTTTTCAAAAATATCTTCTTATCTTACCTTTTTCAAAAAAGTGATTGCAAAATATCTTTTCTAACCTCCTAACTTCTTATCTTTTCAAAATTTGTTTCAACTAACTAACTAACTTTTTGTTTGTTTCTTACCTTTTTCAAAACTACCTAACTAATTCTCTCTCTCTAATTTTCGAAAAAATCTTCCCTATTTTTCAAAATTTCTTTTTAATTAGACTAATTATTTTATTTTTTATTTGAATTTTCGAAAAACTACTAACCTTTTTCAAAAACTATTTTCGAAAATCACTAACTCTTTTTCAAAAATTATTTTCGAAAATCCTTCTCCCTCATCTCCTTCTATTTATTTATTCATCTACTAACACTTCTTTTCATCTCACATCTCTGCTCCTATCATCACCTTGGTGTTTGGATTCTTCATTCTTCTTCACCCCTATTCCTTTTCTTCTTCTACTAACAATAAGGAACCTCTTTACTGTGACATAGAGGATTCCTCTTCTTTTCTTTTTCTCTTCTCTTTCTTATGAGCAGGACAAAGAAAAAGGCATTCTTGTTGAAGCTGATCCAGAACTTGAAAGGACTCTGAAGAGAAAACTAAGAGAAGCTAAATTACAACAATCCAGAGACAACCTTATTGAAAATTTCGAACAAGTAAAGGAGATGGCAGCCGAACCCAACAACAATAATGCAAGGAGAATGCTTGGTGACTTTACTGCACCTAATTCCAATTTACATGGAAGAAGCATCTCCATTCCTACCATTGGAGCAAATAATTTTGAGCTGAAACCTCAGCTAGTTTCTCTGATGCAGCAGAACTGCAAGTTTCATGGACTTCCATCTGAAGATCCTTTTCAGTTCTTAACTGAATTCTTGCAGATCTGTGATACTGTTAAGACTAATGGAGTAGATCCTGAAGTCTACAGGCTCATGCTTTTCCCTTTTGTTGTAAGAGACATAGCTAGAATATGGTTGGACTCTCAACCCAAAGACAGCCTGAACTCTTGGGATAAGCTGGTCACGGCTTTCTTAGCCAAGTTCTTTCCTCCTCAAAAGCTGAGCAAGCTTAGAGCTGATGTTCAAACCTTCAGACAGAAAGAAGGTGAATCCTTCTATAAAGCTTGGGAAAGATACAAGCAGCTGACCAAAAAGTGTCCTTCTGACATGCTTTCAGAATGGACCATCCTGGATATATTCTATGATGGTTTGTCTGAGCTATCAAAGATGTCATTGGATACTTCTGTAGGTGGATCCATTCACCTAAAGAAAACGCCTGCAGAAGCTCAAGAACTCATTGACATGGTTGCTAATAACCAGTTTATGTACACTTCTGAGAGGAATCCTGTGAGTAATGGGACGCCTATGAAGAAGGGAGTTCTTGAAATTGATACTCTGAATGCCATATTGGCTCAGAATAAAATATTGACTCAGCAAGTCAATATGATTTCTCAGAGTCTGAATGGAATGCAAGCTGCATCCAACAGTACTCAAGAGGCATCTTCTGAGGAAGAAGCTTATGATCCTGAGAACCCTGCAATAGCAGAGTTAAAATACATGGGTGAACCATATGGAAACACCTACAATCCATCATGGAGAAATCACCCAAATCTCTCATGGAAGGATCAAAAGCCTCAACAAGGCTTTAATAATGGTGGAAGAAACAGGTTTAGCAATAGCAAGCCTTTTCCATCATCCACTCAGCAACAGACAGAGAATTCTGAGCAGAATCCATCTAGCTTAGCAAATTTAGTCTCTGATCTATCTAAGGCCACTGTGAGTTTCATGAATGAAACAAGGTCTTCCATTAGAAATTTAGAAGCACAAGTGGGCCAGCTGAGTAAAAGGATCACTGAAATCCCTCCTAGTACTCTCCTAAGCAATACAGAAGAGAATCCAAAAGGAGAGTGCAAGGCCATTGAATTAATTGCCATGGCCGAACCCACAAGAGAGGAGAAGGACGTGAATCCCAAGCAGAAAGACCTCCTGGGACGTCCAGTGATCAATAAGGAGCTTCCCTCTGAGGAACCTAAGGAATCTGAGACTCATCTAGAGACCATAGAGATTCCATTGAACTTCCTTATGCCATTCATGAGCTCTGATGAGTATTCCTCTTCTGAAGAGAATGAGGATGTTACTAAAGAGCAAGCTGCCAAGTTCCTTGGTGCAATCATGAAGCTAAATGCCAAATTATTTGGAATTGAAACTTGGGAAGATGAACTTCCCTTGTTCACCAATGAACTAAGTGATCTGGATCAACTGACATTGCCTCAGAAGAGACAGGATCCTGGAAAGTTCATAATACCTTGTACCATAGGCACCATGATCTTTAAGACTCTGTGTGACCTTGGTTCAGGAATAAACCTCATGCCCCTCTCTGTAATAGAGAAACTGGGAATCTATGGGGTGCAAGCTGCTAAAATCTCATTAGAGATGGCAGACAATTCAAGAAAACAGGCTTATGGACAAGTAGAGGACGTGTTAGTAAAGGTTGAAGGCCTTTACATCCCTGCTGATTTCATAGTCCTGGATACTGGAAAGGAAGAGGATGAATCCATCATCCTAGGAAGACCTTTCCTAGCCACAGCAAGAGCTGTGATTGATGTGGACAGAGGAGAATTGATCCTTCAATTAAATAAGGACAACCTTGTGTTTACAACTCAAGGATCTCTCTCTGCATCCATGGAGTGGAAGCAGAAAAAGCTTCTCTCAAAGCAGAGTCAACCAAAGCCGCCACAGTCAAACTCTAAGTTTGGTGTTGGGAGGCCACAACCAAACTCTAAGTTTGGTGTCAAACCTCCATATCCAAACTCTAAGTTTGGTATTGGAAGGTCTCAACAAAGCTTTGCACATCTGTGAGGCTCCATGAGAGCCCACTGTCAAGCTATTGACATTAAATAAGCGCTTGTTGGGAGGCAACCCAATGTTTATTTATCTAATTTTATTTTTTTCATATTTTCTTAGGTTCATGATCATGTGGAATCACAAAATAAACGAAAAATTTAGAAACAGAATAAAAAATAGCAAAAGAAAAATCACACCCTGGAGGAAGCACCTGCCTGGCGTTCAACGCCAGAACAGAGCATGGTTCTGGCGCTGAACGCCCAAAATGGACAGTATCTGGGCGCTGAACGCCAGAATTACACCCTGGAGAGGAGCTGGCACTGAACGCCCAGAACAAGCATGGTTCTGGCGTTCAACGCCAGAAATGGGCAACAAATGGGCGTTGAACGCCCAAAATGGGCACCAACCTGGCGCTGAACGCCTAGAGTTGTGTGCAAGGGCATTTTACATGCCTAATTTGGTGCAAGGTTGTAAATCCTTGAACACCTCAGGATCTGTGGACCCCACAGGATCATCTCAGGATCTGTGGACCCCACAGGATCCCCACCTACCTCCACTCACTCTCTTCTCTCTTCTCAATCATCCTCTATTCCCGATAAACACTCTTCCCCCAAACCCTTCACCTATCACCTCCATCTCTCTTCCCTATTAACCCTTCACCACTCACATCCACCCACTCTTCCCCAAACCCACCCATATGGCCGAAACCTAAACCCCCCTCCCTTCCCTATATATAGCCCTCCATTCTTTCTCATTTTCACACAACACAACCCTCTCTTCTCTTCTTGGCCGAAACACACCTCCCCCCTCTTCTCCATTTTTTCTTCTTCTTCTTCATCTAATTCTTTATTTTCTTGCTCGAGGGCGAGCAATATTCTAAGTTTGGTGTGGTAAAAGCATAAGCTTTTTGTTTTTCCATTACCATTGATGGCACCTAAGACCGGAGAATCCTCTAGAAAAGGGAAAGTGAAGACAAAAACTTCCACCTCCGAGTCATGGGAGATGGAAAGATTCATCTCCAAAGCTCATCAAGACTACTTCTATGATGTTGTGGCCAAGAAGAAGGTGATCCCCGAGGTCCCTTTCAAACTCAAAAGAAATGAGTATCCGGAGATCCGACATGAAATTCAAAGAAGAGGTTGGGAAGTTCTAACTAATCCCATCCAACAAGTCGGCATCCTAATGGTTCAAGAGTTCTATGCCAATGCATGGATCACCAAGAACCATGATCAAAGTAAGAACCCGGATCCAAAGAACTATGTTACAATGGTTCAGGGGAAATACTTGGATTTTAGTCCGGAAAATGTGAGGTTGGCGTTTAACTTACCTATGATGCAAGGAGATGAACGCCCCTACACTAGAAGGGTCAACTTTAATCAAAGGTTGGACCAAGTCCTTATGGAGATATGTGTAGAAGGAGCTCAATGGAAGATTGACTCCAAAGGCAAGCCGGTTCAACTAAGAAGATTGGACCTCAAGCCTGTGGCTAGAGGATGGTTGGAGTTCATCCAACGCTCCATCATCCCCACTAGCAACCGATCTGGAGTTACTGTGGATCGGGCCATCATGATCCATAGCATCATGATTGGAGAAGAAGTAGAGGTTCATGAAGTCATCTCCCTTGAACTCTACAAAATAGCCGAAAAGCCCTCTCCTGGGGCAAGGCTAGCTTTTCCTCATCTTATCTGCCATCTATGTTACTCAGCTGGAGCTTCCATAGAAGGAGAGATTCCCATTGAGGAAGAAAATCCTATTACTAAGAAAAAGATGGAGCAAGCAAGAGAGCCCATTCATGGAGCTCAAGAGGCGCAGGAAGCTCATCACCATGAGATCCCGGAGATGCCTCAAATGCACTTTCCTCCACAAAACTACTGGGAGCAATTCAACACCTCCCTAGAAGAATTAAGTTCCAACATGGGACAATTAAGGGTGGAACATCAAGAGCACTCCATCATCCTTCATGAAATTAGAAAAGATCAAAAAGCAATGAGGGAGGAGCAATAAAGACAAGGAAGAGACATAGAAGAGCTCAAGGACATCATTGGTTCCTCAAGAAGGAAATGCCACCATCACTAAGGTGGATTTATTCCTTGTTCTTATTTCTTCTGTTTTTCGTTTTCTCTATGTTAAGTGCTTATCTATGTTTGTGTCTTCATTACATGATCATTAGTAGTTAGTAAATTTGTCTTAAAGTTATGAATGTCCTATGAATCCATCACCTCTCTTAAATGAAAAATGTTTTAAATTCCAAAGAACAAGAAGTACATGAGTTTTGAATTTATCCTTGAACTTAGTTTAATTATATTGATGTGGTGACAATGCTTCTTATTTTCTGAATGTATGCTTGAACAGTGCATATGTCTTTTGAAGTTGTTGTTTAAGAATGTTAAATATGTTGGCTCTTGAAAGAATGATGACTAGGAAACATGTTATTTGATAATCTGAAAAATCATAAAAATGATTCTTGAAGCAAGAAAAAGCAGCAAAGAACAAAGCTTGCAGAAAAAAAAAAGGGCGAAAAAAATAGAAAGAAAGAGAAAAAGCAAGCAGAAAAAGCCAAAAGCTCTTAAAACCAAGAGGCAAGAGAAAAAAGCCAATAACCCTTAAAACCAAAAGGAAAGGGAAAATAAAGAGGATCCCAAGGCTTTGAGCATCAGTGGATAGGAGGGCCTACAGGAATAAAATCCTGGTCTAAGCGGCTAAACCAAGCTGTCCCTAACCATGTGCTTGTGGCGTGTAGGTGTCAAGTGAAAACTTGAGACTGAGCGGTTAAAGTCAAGGTCCAAAGCAAAAAAAAGAGTGTGCTTAAGAACCCTGGACACCTCTAATTGGGGACTTTAGCAAAGCTGAGTCACAATCTGAAAAGGTTCACCCAATTATGTGTTTGTGGCATTTATGTATCCGGTGGTAATACTGGAAAACAAAGTGCTTAGGGCCACGGCCAAGACTCATAAAATAGCTGTGTTCAAGAATCATCATACTGAACTAGGAGAATCAATAACACTATCTGAACTCTGAGTTCCTATAGATGCCAATCATTCTGAACCTCAATGGATAAAGTGAGATGCCAGAACTATTCAAGAGGCAAAAAGCTATAAGTCCCGCTCATTTGATTGGAGCTATGTTTCATTGATAGTTTGGAATTTATAGTATATTCTCTTCTTTTTATCCTATTTGATTTTCACTTGCTTGGGGACAAGCAACAATTTAAGTTTGGTGTTGTGATGAGCGGATAATTTATATGCTTTTGGCGTTGTTTTTAGTATGTTTTTAGTAGAATCTAGTTACTTTTAGGGATGTTTTCATTAGTTTTTATGTTAAATTCACATTTCTGGACTTTACTATGAGTTTGTGTGTTTTTCTGTGATTTCAAGTATTTTCTGGCTGAAATTGAGGGACATGAGCAAAAATCAGATTTAGAGGTTGAAGAAGGACTGCTGATGCTGTTGGATTCTAACCTCCCTGCACTATAAATGGATTTTCTGGAGCTACAGAACTCAAAATGGCGCGCTTTTAATTGCAATAGAAATTAGACATCCAGGGCTTTCCAGCAATATATAATAGTCTATACTTTTCTCAAGTTTAGATGATGCAAACTGGCGTTCAACGCCAGCTCTCTGCCCAATTCTGGCGTCCAGCGCCAGAAACAAGTTGTAAAGTGGAGTTCAACGCCCAAACTGGAACAAAAGCTGGCGTTCAACTCCAAGAATGACCTCTCCACGTGTAGACTTCAAGCTCAGCCCAAGCACACACCAAGTGGGCCCCGGAAGTGGATTTATGCATCAATTACTTACTTCTGTAAACCCTAGTGACTAGTTTATTATAAATAGAACTTTTTATCATTGTATTCGCAGTCTTGGTTACTCCGGTTCCCCTCTGGGGCTGAGACCAATGAACTCCATTATCACTTATGTATTTTAAACGGTAGAGTTTCTGCACTCCATAGATTAAGGTGTGGAGCTCTGCTGTTCCTCAAGGATTAATGCAAAGTACTACTGTTTTCTATTCAATTCAACTTATTCAGTTTCTAAGATATTCATTCGCACTTCAACCTGAATGTGATGAACGTGACAATCATCATCATTCCCTATGAACGCGTGCCTGACAACCACTTCCGTTCTATATTAGATTGAATGAGTATCTCTTAGATCTCTTAATCAGAATCTTCGTGGTATAAGCTAGATTGATGGCGGCATTCATGAGAGTCCGGAAAGTCTAAACCTTGTCCGTGGTATTCCGAGTAGGACTCTGGGATTGAATGACTGTGACGAACTCCAAACTCGCGAGTGCTGGGCGTAGTGACAGACGTAAAAGGATAGTAAATTCTATTCCAGTATGATCGAGAACCTCCAAGATGATTAGCCATGCAGTGACAGCGCATCGGACCATTTTCACAGAGAGGAATAGGATGCAACCAACGACAAGGGTGATGCCTCCAGACGATTAGCCGTGCTGTGACAGAGCATTTGGACCATTTTCCCGAGAGGATTGAAAGTAGCCATTGGCAACGGTGACATCCTTACACAAAGCCAGCCATAGAAAGGAGTAAGACTGATTGGATGAAGACAGCAGGAAAGCAGGGGTTCAGTGGAATGAATGCATCTCCATACGCTTATCTGAAATTCTCACCAATGATTTACATAAGTATTTCTATCCTTATTTTAGTATTAATTTCGAAAACTCCATAACTATTTTATATCTGCCTGACTGAGATTTACAAGGTGACCATAGCTTGCTTCATACCAACAATCTCCGTGGGATCGACCCTTACTCACGTAAGGTTTATTACTTGGACGACCCAGTGCACTTGCTGGTTAGTTATGCGAAGTTGTGAAGATATGTTTAGACCATATTTCTGTGCATCCGTTTTTGGTGCCATCGCCAGGGAATCAATTTCGAACAATAATTCACAACCTGAGTAACAATTTCGCATACCACTAGCACCTAGGCTATCCTAGACTCTATACTCACCTAGTCCCTCTAAACTACTAAAGCGAGGGAAAGTACGTTCTAGGTCTTCAAAACTCAAGTCAGATGGAACGTCACCAAAAGGTAGAACATCATCTGCTACTCCTCTGCTCGATCAGACATTGCCATAGGACGTCTCTCTGGTACCTCATCAAGTAGCCACACAACAGGAGTCTCGTACACATGATTTAAGTTAAAGTTCGCATACAAACGGGGTGCAGACATTGGCTGGTCTCACAGTATATACATATAAACAGAGAACGGGATTTACCCTATACTCAGAAGACTACCTAGAGCGGAATCCTTTTTACAAACGGTCGTCAGCAAACTACAGAAAGGAACTCTTGCTTCCATCTGAAGGGGGAAGGGAGAGAGAAGGGGTAAGAACTGGGGAGTCCTCAGTAGGGCTGGGGTTATTAGTTAAGTTCATTAATTATATGTTGTTTAGCAGATAAATAGCAGAATAAAAAAAGCAATAAATAGAAGGGGTTATTAGTTAAGAACTCTTCTATTTATTGCTTTTTTTATTCTGCTATTTATCTGCTAAACAACACAGAATTAATGAACTTAACTAATAACCCCGACCCTACTAAGAACTCCCCAGTTCTTACCCCTTCTCTCTCCCTTCCCCCTTCAAATGGAAGCAAGAGTTCCTTTCCATAGTTCGCTGACGACCGTTTGCGAAAAGGATTCCGCTCTAGGTAGTCTTCTGAGTCTAGGGTGAATGCCGTTCTCTATTTATATGTATATACTGTGAGACCAGCCAATGTCTGCACCCCGTTTGTACGTGAACTTTAACCTAAATCCTATGTACGAGACTCCTGTTGTGTGGCTACTTGATGAGGTACAAGAGAGACGTCATATGGCAATGACTGATCGTGCAGAGGAGTAGTAGATGATGTTCTACCTTTTGATGACGATCCACCTGACTTGAGTTTTGAAGACCTAAAACGTATTTTCCCTCGCTTTAGAAGTTTAGAGGGACTAAGTGAGTATAGAGTCTAGGCTAGCCTAGGTGCCAGCTTAGGGACTTCTTGAATAGGTCAGGACCTAGGATGTTGTATGTATATATATGTATATAGTTATTATCTAACTATATCTAGGGGTGTTCTAACTAGAAGTCTATACTTAAATAAAAGTTGCATCACTGAATGTTCCACCTGACTATGCTATACAAAGTAAGAACATACTCTGACATACCAGAGAACAAATATTAACATACTCTGCTAAAAGTTATAGCAGATAATAACATACTCATTAAATAATGCGGAAAATGGAGTTTTAAAATGAGCCTGACTCGTTGTTAGAAGCGTAGTTAGTTAGCGAGGTACTTTTTTTTTTGAAAATATTTGGATTAATAAACATAATCATTTATAATCAATTTAGCAAGCACAAGCACAAGACTCAGAAATGATGATACTGAGACGGATGAACACAGAAGCTGTGAGACAAGATCGTAGTGGCCTATAGAGGTACAAGAACAGAATTTGTGTGCCTAACTCTGGAGAATTGTGACAAAAGATTCTTGCTGAAGCTCACCAAAGTAGATTTTCTATGCATCCTGGAGTGACAAAGATATATCGAGATTTAAAACAAATGTTCTGGTGGCCAGGCTTAAAGAAAGAAGTAGCTGATTATGTCTCAAAATGTTTAACCTGCCAGAAGATGAAGGTGGAACATCAGAAGCTGTCAGGAACCCTGCAACCCTTAGAAATACCACAATGGAAATTGGAGCAGATTACTATGAATTTTGTCACGGGATTGCTAAGGACCTCAACAGGACATGATACCATCTGGGTAATTGTGGACAGGTTGACAAAGTCAGCGCACTACCTTCTGATTCGAGTTGACTATACTTTAGAAAGGCTGGAACGAATATATATTCAAGAAAACGTACGACTACATGGGTTACCTTCATAAATTGTCTCAGATCAAGTTTCGAGGTTTACTACTAGATTTTGGGGAGCTTTTCAGAAAGCGTTGGAAACAAAATTGCACACGAGTATAGCATACCATCCTCAGATAGATGGACAATCAGAGCAGACAATCCAGACATTAGAAGACATGTTACGATTATGAATGATAGACAACCAAAGCAGCTGGGATAAGTATTTGCTGTTGGTCGAATTTGTCTACAACAACAATTGCCAATAAAGTATCGGGATGGCACCATACGAAGCTCTCTACGAAAGAAGATGTCAGACACCATTGTGTTGGAATGACGATGGGGAAGCTAGTGTCTTAGGTCCAAACTTAGTGTAAGAAACTACTGAGAAGATAAAGGAGATTCGTCGGAAGATCCAGACAGCACAAGGCCGTCAAAAGAGCTATGCCGATAATAGACGTACACCCTCAGAGTTTAGTGAGGGAAACCATGTCTTTCTAGAAGTAACTTCGATTACTGGAATAGGTAGAGCCCTTAAGACTAAAAAGCTTAACCCACGATACATAGAACCTTTCCAAATACTTAAAAGAGTCGGTCTAGTAGCTTATCAAATAGCCCTTCCTCCTTATTTATCAAAACTTCATGATGTTTTTTTTATGTCTCGCAACTTAAGAAATATGTTCCCGATGAGAGTCACGTTTCACAACCAGAAACAGTACAGTTATAAAATGATTTGACATATCAAGCATCACCAGTTCAGATCGTAGAAAGAAGTGATAAGCAGCTAAGAGGGAAGATTGTTCGCTTAGTCAAGGTAGCATGGGAACCAAGAAGAGAAGAAGATCACACATGGGAATTGGAAGATAAGATGAGAGCTGATTACCCGCATCTGTTCTCAGGTAACTAAAATTTTGAGGGCAAAATTTTCTTTTAGGAGGGTAGAATGTAACAACCCTGATTTTCGAGTACATGAGATCTTTTCTGAAAGTACGGATTTCTCCGGAAGATCAGTAAAGGGAACACCTCTGTTATGTCATCAAGCATCTCAATCCTCATTATCATTATGTCATCCTTAAGTTAGAACCTCCTCTGAGGCAAGCTCGATAATGCAATCGTGAAGAACCTTGTTTTTGAACCCTATCGGTTGGCAGTTTTGATTCTGATTTTCGTAAATAGTCTCTGTTTGACGAACCGGACTTGATTCATGCAAGGAGAGAGATAATAGTATAATATTATCATTATATTAGTATTATAAAATGGTTGAATGACATTATAAGGTTACCTGGTCTGTTTTTGTTAAAAATAGAAAATCGGTTTAACCGGGTTTACGGTTTACTAGTGCAGCTTAGCACCAGTACTCTCTGATGAATTTAGCAATGCTAAGGCCTCATTATACATGTTCTATTCTCATAATAAATATGTTACTAGTGTCATTTATGCTAGTAGCTCAGAAAATAATTTTTAGAGATGTTTTTACCAGTGTTCCGATACACCTAGTTTTAGTAGTTGTACACCAGAGATATTTTAATATTATTTTAATCCACCTCCAAGCCAACCAATCACAACTCACCTTAGACCCCCAAGACCTCCAAGGCTGTCTCATTTCATCATTTTGGCCGAAAATAACAAGAGAGAAAAGAGAGAAACTTTCATGAACACTTAATCTTCAAAGCTTGATTTCTTCTGAACTAAAACTCAAATCAAAACTCCGATTTCACCAAAATGACCCTCTCTTCTTCCTCTACATAACCATGTAACTTATCAAGGATGGAAATAAGGTGAGATGGCTGTCTCCCTCCCATTTCAATTCGGTTTTCAAGGAAAACCATGCAAAACATGTGTTTTCTTGATGTTCTTCCTTAGGAATCATGCTTAACTTGACTTGAGGGCCAAGAAATGTGAATTTCAAGCAAGTCTAAGGTGAGATATCTCTTCCTAACATACTGAGTGAGATTTGGTCAGTTGAGAGTTTTTGGATTTAAAGTTGTTCTTGATGTGATTTAGGAGGAAAAAGTGCTTAAGGACCACCTGAAAGTTTAACCGAATTAGGAGCAGCAAAACCAGGAAGGGATTGACGAATTTAATCTTGATTGATTGTGTTTGAGTTGTGTGATTATGATATGGTTTGGTTGTGCTTGAAATTGATTGTTTTTATGAGTAATTCTTGTTGAAATTTTGGTGAAAATTTGATGAAATTTGATGAAATTCAAGTTATGAATGTGTGTTCTTGTGGCTGCTGGAAAACGAAACCCTAGAGCTTAAATTGAGGTTCAATTTGTGTTAAAATTATGTAGAAAATATGGAGTTTTAGTGGCTGGAAATTTATTTTGAATTTTGGTAAAAATCGGTTGCTGAAAAGACTGAAAAACGGGTAAAAACAGAGAAAGAATTTGAAGAATATACGAAGAACATTGAAGAACACCTTTTAGATTTTAGAAAGGGCAAGCAAGTAAAATTTTTTGTGTTTAAGGGGTTATATGGTAATTTCTGGAAGTTAGGGTGGTAAAAGTAGAAATATTAAAAGTTTCGGGTGGTAAAAAGTGAATTTTAAAGGTTAAAAGTAAAAGGTAAGTTAATTTCAATATGATCTAGTCATATTGAAAATTGGGTCGATACCCAGGTAATGAGCTCATTTGTCGGTTTATAAAATAATGCGGAAAATGTAGTTTTCTACTCTGTTTGATCACTTGGTATCATTTATAATCAATTCACAAATAATAATAGGTAAAACAGTTATAAACAACCACACATAAATACATCACAAGTAGTTGACAGCATTCGGTGATTCAGCCTTTATTAGAAAACAGACTATTAGTTAGAACACCCCTAGATATAGCTAAATAATATCTATATACATATATAAACATACAACATCCCAGGTCCTGACCTGTTCAAGAGGTCCCTAAGCTGGCACCTAGGCTATCCTAGACTCTATACTCGCCTAGTCCCTCTAAACTATTAAAGCGAGGGAAAGTACGTTCTAGATCTTCAAAATTCATGTCAGGTGGAACATCACCAAAAGGTAGAACATCATCTACTACTCTTCTGCACGATCAGTCATTGTCATATGACGTCTCTCTAGTACCTCATCAAGTAGCCACACAATAGGAGTCTCGTACATAGGATTTAGGTTAAAGTTCACGTACAAACGGGGTGCAGACATTAGCTGGTCTCACAGTATATACATATAAACAGGTAATGAAGTTCACTCTAGACTCAGAAGACTACCTAGAGCGGAATCCTCTTTGCAGAACAGTCATCAGCAAACTACGGAAGGGTACTCATGCTTCCATCTGAAGGGGGAAGGGAGAGAGAAGGGGTAAGAACTGGGGAGTTCTTAATAGGGCCGGGGTTATTAGTTACGTTCATTAATTCCATGTTGTTTAGCAGATAAATAGCAGAATACCGAGAAGCAGTAGACAGAAGAAACAGATAAATAGAGAAAATAGAGAAAACAAAAAGCAAAACACAAACAAAAGAATACAAGAAAACAAAACAGATACACAGAGAATAGAATGAAAACAAAGAAGGCATACATTCAAACAACAATCATAACAGAGGAAATGCGCAACCAAATATGATGCATGTCTAGCCCTAGTGCAAGTAATGAGCTCATTTATCGGTTACATACCCGCTCCCGACATTACCCAGCAACCTCTGTCTGGATAAGGCTTTCCTGTTGGCAATATCCACTGCTAGCAACCTTTGTCTTGCAGGGTGGCACTTATTAGCCGATATACGCCCAACAGACTCACTGTAAGAAACCTCTGTATTACAGGAGCAACAACATACTCACTATAAGCAACCTCTGTCTTACAGGAGCAACAACTCACTCACTGTAAGCAACCTCTGTTTTACAGGAGCACACTCATCTCGATACCTCTGTAAGCAACCTCTGCTTACAGCAAAGCATTATAGCAAGGTATCCCAGGAAAGCGTTCTCAGTGGTCGTACCACCATCTATCTGACTGCCTCTCTGCAGCAGATTCTTACATAATCATTCTCATTATCATCATTCATTAACATTCTCATTATTCATCATCACTTTCATATTCTTATGCAGTACCTCTTTCTTTCTCTGTTCAATCATGCTATACAAACTCTACAACTTTTACTTTTACAACATCTTAACTCAAACCATTTCTCTTTATCACATTACTCTTTTCTCTTTGTCTTTTTACTTTGCTCTGATTACTCTTTTCTCAGTATCCCATTATGCTTCTCTGGTTACTCTGTTCTCTGTGTTTCTTTACTCTACTTTGATTTCTCTACTTTTTACTGGTGCAGCTTAGCACTGGCACTCTCTGATGACTTTAGCAATGCTAAGGCCTCATTATACATGTTTTATTCTCATAATAAATATGTTACTAGTGTCATATATGCTAGTAGCTCAGAAAATAATTTTTAGAGATGTTTTTACAAGTGTTCCGATACATCTAGTTTTAGTAGTTATACACCTGAGATATTTTAATATTATTTTAACCCACCTCCAAGCCAACCAATCACAACTCACCTTACACCCCCAAGACACTCCAAGGCTGGTCATTTACTCCCTTTGGCCGAAATTGAAAGGAGAGAAAAGAGAGAAAACTTCATGTACACTTAATCTTCAAAGCTTGATTTCTTCTGAACCAAAACTCAAATCAAAACTTCGATTTCACCAAAATGATCCTCTCTTCTTCCTCTACATAACCATGTAACTTATCAAGGCTAAAAATAAGGTGAGATAGCTATCTCCCTCCCTCTTCAATTCGGTTTTCAAGGAAACATGCTTAAATAAGTGTTTTCTTGATATTCTTCCTTAGATCTCTTGCTTAGCTTGACTTGTGGGCGAAGGATCTTTGATTTCCTGCACGTTTAAGGTGAGGATAACCTTCCTAAGATGCTACTGAAGTTCGTTTACTTGATGGTTTAGAGTTTTAAAGTTGTTCTTGATGTGTTTTAGGAAGAAAAGTGTTTTAAGAACACTTCAAAGAGTAATCGGATTTGGAGCAGCAAATCAAGGTAGGGTTTGAAGAATTTAATCTTGATTGATTATGTTTGAGTTGTGTGATTATGATATGGTTTGACAAATTGGTAGTACTCAGTTTCTGGTATGTCCTAGGCGTACCGAAAAATAGAGAAAGAATCTGAAGAATACACGAAGAACACGAAGAACACTTTGAGTGTGATGAAGAACATTGAAGAACACCTTTTAGATCTTAGAAAGGGAAAGGTTGTAATTATTTTGGTGTCTGAGGGGTTATTTGGTAATTTCTGAAAGTTAAGGTGGTTAAAGTAGAAATATTAAAAGTTACCAGGGTAAAAAGTGAATTTTAAAGGTTAAAAGGTAAAGGCAAGGTAATTTTCGAAAATTTAATGATAAAATAATAAATAATAATAAAAAATTAAATAATAATATTTAATTAAAAATCATATTTTAATAAAAATAATAAAATAATGCAGAAAATGCAGTTTTCTGTAAAAGCTTTAGAAAGACAACTTTAAGCGCAGAATCTCATAATTACCTTCATAAAACACTTAGGGAGTGGTAAAAACATAATAGTGAGGCAAAGATAAAGGGAAGATAAAAAGTTAAATAAGAGATAAAAATCGAAGAAAAAGTCTGTAAAGTATTAATGATAGAAAAACAGACAGAGACTAGCGAACGAACTAGGGCAACATAGTTAGTCCTTGAGTTGCGACTATGGTTAGGTATTATATGAAAAGTTAAACTGTTTCAGTATAGACTTAATGAACCTATTCTTGGGACAGGTTAACTATTCATATCAAAATTTACATAAGCTTTAAATACATACGTTAAACAGAAAAATCAGAACAGAGTAGAGAGATACAGAGAATAGAGTAATCAGAGCAGAGTAAGGAGACATTGAGAAAAGAGTAATATAACAAAGAGAATATAGGAGAAGAGTATAAGAATAAAGAGTTAAGCCTTGTGGCATGATGTTCTATTGTATGTTCATCTGCTTCTTTTCCCATTGGCCCTAGAGGTCCTGTAGGCCCTAGAGGTCCTGTAGGCCCTAGAGGTCCTATAGGCCCAAGTTCACCTACAGTGGGTTGTTATTCCTGTAGGCCGAAGTTCACCTGCAGTGAATATCAATTGTGTATCTCAGGGTGTTGCTCCTGTAGGCCAAAGTTCACCTACAGAGAGTTGTGATTCCTGTAAGCCGAAGTTCACTTACAGGGGCGCCATTTCTGTAAGCCGAAGTTCACTTACAGAAGTGTTATTTCTGTAGGCCAAAGTTCACCTATAGAAAGTTGTTCTGTTGTGTTTATATTATTCTTGTAAGCCGAAGTTCACTTACAGGGGCACCATTTCTGTAAGCCAAAGTTCACTTACAGAGGTGTTATTTCTGTAGGCTGAAGTTTACCTACAGAAAGTTGTTGTGTTGTATTTAGATTATTCCTGTAAGACGAAGTTCACTTACGAAAGTGCTATTTCTGTAGGCCGAAGTTCACCTACAGAAAATAAGCCATATCTAGGACTAGTTCCAAGGTAATGTCGGGCTGCAGGGTGCAAACCAACACGTGAGCTCATGGCCTGCATAGGACAGACATGCATCATACTTGGTTGCGCATTTCCTCTGTTATGATTGTTGATTGAATGTATACTTTCTTTGTTTTCATTCTATTCTCTGTGTCTGTCTTTTGTTTTCTTGTATTCTTTTGATTGTGTTTTGCTTTTTGTTTTCTCTATTTTCTCTATTTATCTGTTTCTTCTGTCTACTGCTTCTCGGTATTCTGCTATTTATCTGCTAAACAACACGGAATTAATGAACATAACTAATAACCCCGGCCCTACTAAGAACTCCCTAATTCTTACCCTTCTCTCTCCCTTCACCCTTCAGATGGAAGCTTGATTATTTTAACATAGTTAGTCCTTGAGTTGCGACTAGGGTTAGGTATTATATGAAAAGTTAAACTGTTTCAGTATAGACTTAATGAACCTATACGTGGGACAGGCTAACTATTCATACCGAAATTTACATAAGCTTTAAATACATACGTTAAGCAGAAAAATCATAGCAGAGTAAAGAAACACAGATCACAGAGTAACCAGAGTAAAGTAAAGAGATAAAGAGAAAAAAGTGATATAGATACAGAAGAAAGAGTAACCAGAGAAAAGTAAAGAGATACAAAGAGAAAAGAGTAATATGATAAAGAGAAATGGTTTGATCCAAGCTTTTGTAAAAGTGAAAGATGTAAAGTTTGTATAGTATGATTGAACAGAGAATGAAAGAGGTACTGTATAAGAATGTGAAAGTAATGATAAATAATGAGAATGATAATGAATGATGATAATAAGAATGATTATGTGATGATCTGCTGCGTAAAGGCAGTCAGATAGATGGTGGTACGACCACTGAGAGTGCTTTCCTGGGATACTTAGCTATAATGCTATTCTGTAAGTCAGAGGACTCTTACAGAGGTATCGAGAAAACACAACTAGCATATACTCCTGTAAGTCAAAGGACTCTTACAGTGAGTATGTGTGTGCTCCTGTAAGTCAAAGGACTCTTACAGCGAGTGTGTTGAGCAGATATAAGTTAACTAGCTCCGCCATGCAAGTAAAAGGACTCTTGCAGTGGTTTGCCTCACAAGTCAAAGGACTCTTGCGAGGGGCATTGCCAACAGGGAAGCCTTACTTGGTCAGAGGACTCCGGATAACGTCGGGAGCGGGTATGTAACCGACAAATGAGCTCATTACCTGCGCTAGGGCTAGACATGCATCATACATGGTTGCGCATTTCCTTTGTTATGATTGTGGTATGAATGTATGCTTTCCTTGTTTGTATTCCATTCTCTATGCTTGTGTTATTTTCTTGTATTCTTCTGTTTGTGTTTTGCTATCTATTTTATCTGTCTTCTCTACTTATCTGTGTTTTCTAATTACTGCTTCTTTGTATTCTGCTAATAGTCTGCTAAACAACATAAAATTAATGAACATAACTAATAACCCCGACCCTACTAAGAAGTCCCCAGTTCTTACCCCTTCTCTCTCCGTTTCCCCTTCAGATGGAAGTAAGAGTACCTTACCATAGTTCACTGATGACCATTCACAAGAAGAGGATTCTGCACTAGATAGTCTTCTGAGTCTAGGGTGAATATCGTTCTCTGTTTATATGTATATACTGTGGTACCAGCCAACGTCTGCACCCCGTTCGTATGCACACTTTAACCTAAATCCTGTGTACAAGATTCCTATTGTGTGGCTACTTCATGAGATACCAGAGAGACGTCCTGTGGAAAAGTCTGATCCTGCAGAGGAGTAGCAGATGATGTTCTATTTTTGATGACGTTCCACTTGACATGAGTTTTGAAGACCTAGAATGTACTTTCCCTCGCTTTAGTAGTTTAGAGGGACTAGGTGAGTATAGAGTCTAGGCTAGCCTAGGTGCCAGCTTAGAGACCTCTTGAACAGGTCAGGACCTGGGATGTTGTATGTATGTTTATGTATATAGTTATTATCTAGCTATATCTAGGGTTGTTCTAACTAAAGGTCTATACTCTAATAAAGGCTGGATAACTGAACGTTGCTAGCTACTCGTGATATATTTATGTGTGGTTGTTTATAACTGTTTTATCTGTTATTATTTGTGAATTGATTATAAATGATTCTGTCTATTAATCCAAACGTTTTCAAAAAAAAATACACTTCGCAAATTAACTACGCTTTTTACAACGAATCAGGCTCATATGATAAATAATAGATAATAATTAGGAAGACAAATTAGTAGCGCTCAGTTTCCGGTATGATCTAGACATTGAAAATTGGGTCGTTACACGTTACAATTTGGTATCAGAGCAGTTCGTTCCCAGTAGAGCCTGGGGAGTGGACTGAGTATGCTTTACTGCATACTCTGCTTGTGTGTCTCATTCCGTGAGGGTATCTTTAAGATACATTAAGCATGAATGTCTATGAGTGCTCATTTTGGGAATTTTCGTGCTTAACTTGAGATATTAAGATTGATCACCTTAATGTTGATTGTTTGGTGTAGATAAGACCTCAATGAATGTGAACAGGCATGGTTTAATCGAGTTTCGAATGTCAAATCGATGCAAGGCACATCTATCTTCATAGTTGTTGTGATCTCCATGGCTATGACTATATGAGATTTGGATGCTGTAAGTAATGGGCTGATCTCTTCTTCAGGATGGCTTGAAGGAAATAGATCGCTTGAAGATGGATTCTACACATGGCTAAAATTTTGGGGGCAAAATTTTCTTTTAGGATGATTGAATGTAACAACCCTGTTTTTCGAATACGCGAGATCTTTTCTGAAGGCACGGATTTCTCCGGAAGATTAGTAAAGGAAACACCTCTATTGTATCATCAAGAATCTCAATCCTCATTGTCATTATGTCATCCTTAAGCTAGAACCTCTTCTGAGGCAAGCTCGATAACGCAATCACGAAGAACCTAGTTTTTGAACCGTATCGGTTAGGAGTTTTGATTCTAGTTTCCATAAACAATCTCAGTTTGATGAACTGGAGTCGATTTATGAGAGAAGAAAGATAATAGTATAACATTATTATTATATTGGCATTAGAAGATTCTTGAATGATATTATATGGTTACCTGGTTTGTTTTAGTTAAAAAAGGAAATCGGTTTAACCGGGTTCACAATCTACTAGTGCAGATTAACAACAGCACTCTCTGTTGACTTTAGCAATGCTAATGCCTCATCATATATCTTCTATTCTCATGTTATTCATGTTACTAGTGTCATTTATACTAGTGGCTCAGATATTAATCTCTAGAAGTGTTATTAAGTGTATGTTCTAATACATCTAGTTTTAGTAATTATACAGCTGAGATATTTTCCAACCACCTCCCAAACTAGCCAATCATCATCAAGCATGACTTTTCTCACCCCCAAGACCTCCAAGGCTTCCTAATTTGCTAATTGTGGCCGAAAATTATCAAGAGAAAAAGGAGAGAAAGTTCTTAGTTCCAAATCTTCAAAGCTTGATTTCTTCCGAACTAAAACTCAAATCAAAACTCCGATTACACCAAAATGATCCTCTCTTCTTCCTCTACATAACCATGTAACTTATCAAGGCTGGAAATAAGGTGAGATAGCTGTTGCTTTCCCTTTTGAATTTGGTTTTTAAGGAAACATGCATGAACATGTGTTTTCTTGATGTTTTTCCTTAGATATCTTGCTTAGCTTGACTTGTGGGCCAAATATCTTCAATTCCTAGCACATTTAAGGTGAGGAATCCCTTCCTAACATGTTGATTAAGGTTTGGTCAGTTGAGATTTTATGGATTCAAAGTTGTTCTTGATGTGTTTTAGGAGGAAAAAGTGCTTTAAGAACACTTCAAAGAGTAACCAGATTTGGAGCAGCAAATCAAGGTGTGGTTTGGTAAAATTAATCTTGATTAATTGTGTTTGAGTTGTGTGATTATGGATTGGTTATGCTTGAAATTTATTGTTTATATGAGTGATTCTTGTTGAAATTTCGGTAAAAATTTGATGAAATTTGATGATATTTAACTATGAATTTGTGTTCGTAATGGCTGCTGGAATTTCAAACCCTAACCCTCAAATTGGGGTTGAATTTGTGTTGTATTCAAGGGGAAAATATGCAGCTTTAGTGGCTGCAATTTTATTTTGAATTATGGTAAAAATTGGTTGCCAAAAAGATTGAAAAATGGGTGAAAACAAAGAAAAAATCCGAAAAATTTACGAAGAACACGAAGAACATTTTGAGTGTGGTGAAGAACAATGAAGAGCACCTTTTTGATCCATAAAAGGGCAAGGAAGTAAATATTTTGGTGTTTGGGGGTTATTTTGTAATTTCGAAAAGTTAGGGTGGTTAAAGTAGAAATATTAAAAATTACCGGGGTAAAAAGTAAATTTTAAAGTTTAAAAGTTAAAGGTAAGGTAATTTTTGAAAATTTAATAATAAAATAATAAATAATAATAAAATATTAAATAATATTATTTAATTTAAAATAATATTTTAATAAAAATAATAAAATAATACGAAAAAGAGAGTTTTTCTTAAAAGTTTTAGAAAGACAACTTTAAGCTCAGAATCTCATAATTACCTTCAAAAAACACTTAGGGAGTGGTAATAACATATTAGTGAGGCAAAGACAAAGAAAAGATAAAAAGTTGAAGAAAAGATAAAAATCAAGGGAAAAGTCGGTAAAGTTTTAATGACAGAAACTAACAGAGACTAGTGAACGAACTAGGAGCAACATAGTTAGTTCTTGAGTTGCGCCTAGGGTTAGGTGATATATGAAAAGTTAAATTATTTTAGTATAGACTTAATGAACCTATACTTGGGACAGGCTAACCATTCATACCGAAATTTACATAAGCTTTAATTACATACATTAAACAGAGTAATCAGAGCAGAGTAAAGAGATACAGAGAAAAGAGTAATCAGAGCAGAGTGATGAGCGGATAATTTATACACTTTTTGGCATTATTTTTACATAGTTTTTAGTATGATTTTGTTAGTTTTTAGTATATTTTTATTATTTTTTAATAAAAAATCACATTTCTGGACTTTACTATGAGTTTGTGTGTTTTTCTGTGATTTCAGATATTTTCTGGCTGAAATTGAGGGACTTGAGCAAAAATCAGATTCAGAGGTTGAAGAAGGACTGCAAATGCTGCTGGATTCTGACCTCCCTGCACTCAAAGTGGATTTTCTAGAGCTACAGAACTTAAAATTGCACGCTTTGAATTGCGTTGGAAAGTAGAGATCCAGGGCTTTCCAGCAATATATAATATTCCATACTTTGCCCGAGTTTAGACGACACAAACTGGCGTTAAACGCCAGTTCCATGTTGCATTCTGGAGTTAAACGCCAGAAACAGGTTGCAATTTGGAGTTAAACGCCATAAACAGGTTACAAACTGGCGTTCAACTCCAAGAGAAGCCTCTACACGTTTAAAGCTCAATGCTCAGCCCAAGCACACACCATGTGGGCCCCAGAAGTGGATTTCTGCATCATTTACTCATTTCTGTAAACCCTAGTATCTAGTCTGATATAAATAGGACATTTTACTATTGTATTAGACATCTTTGATCAGTTTTATGCTATCTTAGACCTTTATGAGAGCTAGCCAATTGGCCATACCTGGACCTTGTTCTTATGTATTTTCAACGGTAGAGTTTCTACACACCATAGATTAAGGTGTGGAGCTCTGCTGTTCCTCATGAATTAATACAAAGTACTATTATTTTTCTATTCAATTCAAGCTTATTCCGATTCTAAGATATTCATTCGCACTTCAATATGAATGTGATGATCGTGACAGTCATCATCATTCCCAACCTATGAACGCGTGCCTGACAACCACTTCCGTTCTACCTTAGATTGAACGAATATGTCTAGGATTCCTTAATCAGAGTCTTCGTGGTATAAGTTAGAATCCATGGACGGCCATTCTTGAGATCCGGAAAGTCTAAACCTTGTCTGTGGTATTCCGAGTAGGATCTGGGAAGGGATGGCTGCGACGAGCTTCAAACTCGCGAGTGCTGGGCGTAGTGACAGACGAAAAAGGATCAATGGATCCTATTCCAGTATGATCGAGAACCGACAGATGATTAGCCATGCAGTGACAGAGCATTAGACCATTTTCACTGAGAGGATAGGATGTAGCCATTGATAACGGTGACGCCTAACATACAGCTTGCCATAGAAAGGAGTATGAATGATTGGATGAAGATAATAGGAAAGCAGAGGTTCAGGAGGAACAAGCATCTTCATACGCTTATCTGAAACTTTCACCAATGAATTACATAGGTATCTCTATCTTTAATTTATGTTTTATTTATATTTTAATTATATTTTAATTATCAAATATCCATAACCATATGAATCTGCCTGACTGAGATTTGCAAGATGATCATAGCTTGCTTCAAGCCGACAATCTCCGTGGGGTGGGATCGACCCTTACTCACGTAAGTTTATTACTTGGATGACCCAGTGCACTTGCTGGTTAGTTGTGCGAAGTTGTGACAAAGAACTAAGATTATGAACGTGCGTATTAAGTTTTTAGCACCGTTACCAAGGAATGAACCGTCACAATTTCTGCTCACCAAGTTTTTGGCGCCGTTGCCGGGGATTGTTCGAGTTTGGACAACTGACGGTTCATCTTGTTGCTCAGATTATGTAATTTTATTTTAATTTTAAGCTTTTTGTTTCGTTAATTTTATTTTCGAAAAATAAAACAAAAAAAATTTTTTTTTTGTAAATAAATATTTTAAAAAAAAAATTATTCTATGTTCTTCATATTTTTTAAGAATGAATTCTAGAGTTTTATGAAGCATGTTGAAGCCTGGCTGGCTGTATAGCCATGTCTAATTCATTTGGAACTGGGGCTTCCACTTATCAGCATAGAATGAAGTTGGATGAAGTATCAGCTTTTGTATGTCTGATTTGTATCTGCTAAAGCTTAGCTGGCCATTGGCCATGTCTAGTGTTTTGGACCGGAGGTTTCAATGAAAGCTTGGCTGGCTACTAAGCCATGTCTAATTCCTGGACTGGAGCTTTATACTAATATTGCAAGATTCCTGGAATTCCTATTAAAAATTTTGAAATCCTTATTTTTCTTTTTCCAATTAATTTTCGAAAAAAATTTAATAAAATCATAAAACCAAAAATAATTTTGGGTTTCTTGTGTGAGTCTTGTGCCAATTTTTAAGTTTGGTGTTAATTGTATGTTTTTATAATTTTCTTGCATTTTTCAAAAATTCATCATGCATTCTTCATGATCTTCAGGTTGTTCTTGATGAATCCTCTTGTTTGATCTTCATGTTTTCTTATTTTGCATCTTTTCTTGTTTTCCATATGCAATTTTAATTTGTTGGTGTCTAGTTATTGAAAATTTCTAAGTTTGGTGTCTTGCATGTTTTTCTTTTCTTAAAAATTTTCAAAAATAAGTTCTTGGTGTTCATCTTGACATTCAAAGTGTTCTTAGTGTTCATCTTGACATTCATAGTGTTCTTGCATGCATTGTGTGTTTTGATTCATAATTTTTATGTCTTGTGTCTTTTTTGTGTTTTTCTCTTTCTTCATTAAAAATCAAAAATAAAAAAAAATATCTTTCCCTTATTTTACTCATAATTTTTGAAAATTTGAGTTGACTTTTTCAAAACTTTTTAAAATTTAGTTGTTTCTTATGAGTCAGATCAAATTTTCAATTTAAAAATTCTATCTTTTTTTTCAAATCTTTTTCAAAAATCAAATCTTTTTCATTTTTCTTTTATGATTTTCGAAAATTTCAAATTGATTTTCAACATCTTTTTCTTATTTTTATTTCATATTTTCGAAATTAATGTTAACAATTAATGTGATTGATTCAAAATTTTTAAGTTTGTTACTTGCCTAGTAAGAAAGGTGCAGTCTTTAAACTCTAGAATAATACCTTTTTAGTTTCTTGTTAGTCAAGTAATCAACTTTGATTTCAAAAATCAAATCTTTTTAAATTTCTTTTTCAAATCTTTTTCAAAATAAATGTCAATTACATCTTTTTCAAAATCAATTTCAAAATCTTTTCCAACTTCTTTTCTAACTTCTTATCTTTCCAAAAATTGATTTTCAAATCTTTTTCCATCAACCACTTAATCTTTTGTTTGATTCTTATCTTTTTCAAAACTACCTAACTAACTCTCTCTCTCTAATTTTCGAAAATCCCTTCCCTGTTTTTCAAAATTCCTTTTTAAATTAACTAACTGTTTTTAATTTAATTTAATTTGATTCAATTTTCCTTTCTATTTTTCGAACTTTAATTTTTATTTTTATTTTAAATTCAATTTAAAAACAAAAATACTTTTATTTTAATTTATTTAATTTTCAAATTTCTCTTCTCCTCATCTCTTTCTAATTATTTATTCATCTACTAACACCCCTCTTTCACCCAAGAATTCGAACTCATTCCTCTCCCTTGTGTTTGGATTCTTATCTCTTCTTTCCTCCATTATTCTCTTCTTATACTTACATAAGGAATCTCTATACTGTGACATAGAGGATTCCTCTTCTTTTCTGTTTTCTTCTTTTTCATATGAGCAGGAACAAGGATAAGAACATTCTTGTTGAAGCTGACCCTGAACCTAAAAGGACTCTGAAGAGGAAGCTAAGGGAAGCTAAAGCACAACTCTCTGGAGAAAATCTGACAGAAATTTTCGAAAAAGAAGGAGACATGGCCGAAAATAATAACAATGCAAGGAAGATGCTTGGTGACTTTACTGTACCTAATTCCAATTTACATGGAAGAAGCATCTCAATCCCTGCCATTGGAGCAAACAATTTTGAGCTGAAACCTCAACTAGTTTCTCTGATGCAACAGAATTGCAAGTTTTATGGACTTCCATCCGAAGACCCCTTTCGGTTGATCCCGAGGTTAACAGGCTTATGCTTTTCCCATTTGCTGTAAGAGACAGAGCTAGAATATGGTTGGACTCTCAACCTAAAGACAGCCTGAACTCTTGGGATAAGCTGGTCACGGTTTTCTTAGCCAAGTTCTTTCCTCCTCAAAAGCTTAGCAAGCTTAGAGTGGATGTTCAAACCTTCAGACAGAAGGAAGGTGATTCCCTCTATGAAGCTTGGGAGAGATACAAGGAACTGACCAAAAAGTGTTCTTCTGACATGCTTTCAGAATGGACCATCCTGGATATATTCTATGATGGTCTGTCTGAATTATCAAAGATGTCATTGGACCATTCTTCAGGTGGATCCATTCAGCTAAAGAAAACGCCTGCAGAAGCTCAAGAGCTCATTGACATGGTTGCAAATAACCAGTTCATGTACACTTCTGAAAGGAATCCTGTGAGTAATGAGACGCCTCAGAGGATGGGAGTTCTTGAAATTGATACTCTGCATGCCATACTGGCTCAGAATAAAATATTGACTCAGCAAGTCAATATGATCACTCAGAGTCTATATGGATTGAAGGAATCATCCAACAGTACTAAAGAGGCATCTTCTGAAGAAGAAGCTTATGATCCTGAAAACCCTGCAATAGCAGAGGTAAATTACATGGGTGAACCCTATGGAAACACCTAAAATCCCTCATGGAGAAATCATCCAAATTTCTCATGGAAGGATCAACAAAAGCCTCAACAAGGCTTTAATAATGGTGGAAGAAATAGGTTTAGCAATAGCAAGCCTTTTCCATCGTCCACTCAGCAACAGACAGAGAATTCGGAGCAGAATCCATCTAGCTTAGCAAATATAGTCTCTGATCTATCTAAGGTCACTGTAAGTTTCATGAATGAAACAAGGTCCTCCATTAGAAATTTGGAGGCACAAGTGGGCCAACTTAGTAAAAGAGTCACTAAAACTCCTCCTAGTACTCTCCCAAGCAATACAGAAGAAAATCCAAAGAGAGAGTGCAAGGCCATTGATTTAACCATCATGGCCGAACCCACAAGGGAGGAGGAGGATGTGAATCCTAGTGAGGAAGACCTCCTGGGACATCCAGTGACCAATAAGGAGTTTCCCTTCGAGGAACCAAAGGAATTTGAGGCTCAATTAGAGACCATAGAGATTCCATTGATCCTCCTTCTGCCCTTCATGAGCTCTGATGAGTATTCGTCCTCTGAAGAGGATGAAGAAATTACTAAAGAGCAAGTTGCTAAGTACCTTGGTGCAATCATGAAGCTGAATGCCAAATTATTTGGTGATGAGACTTGGGAAGATGAACCTCCCTTGCTCACCAATGAACTAAATGCATTGGATAGGCAGAAATTACCTCAAAAGAAACAGGATCCTGGTAAATTCTTAATACCCTGTACCATAGGCACCATGACCTTTGAGAAGGCTCTGTGTGACCTGAGATCAGGAATAAACTTAATGCCACTCTCTGTAATGGAAAAATTTGGGATCTTTGAGGTACAAGCTGCCAGAATCTCATTAGAGATGGCAGACAACTCAAGAAAACAGGCTTATGGACAAGTAGAGGAAGTGTTAATAAAGGTTGAAGGCCTTTACATCCCTACTGATTTCATAATCCTAGATACTGGGAAGGAAAAGGATGAATCCATCATCCTTGGAAGACCTTTCCTAGCCACAGCAAGAGCTGTGATTGATGTAGACAGAGGAGAACTAGTCCTTCAACTGAATGAGGACAACCTTGTGTTTAAAACTCAAGGATCTCTCTCTGTAACCATGGAAAGGAAGCATAAAAAACTTCTCTCACTACAGAGTCAACCAAAGTCCCCACATTCAAACTCTAAGTTTGGTGTTGGGAGGTCCCAACAATGCTCTGAACATCTGTGAGGCTCCATGAGAGCTCACTGTCAAGCTATTGACGTTAAAGAAGCGCTTATTGGGAGGCAACCCAATGTTATTAAATTATATCTATTTTATTTTCCTTGTGTAATTTCGTGTTTTATTAGGTTGATGATCATGTGGAGTCGCAAAACTACTGAAAAATCAAAAACAGAATGAAAAACAGCATTAAAAATAGCACACCCTGGAGGAGAGCAGTCTGGCATTTAAATGCCAGAAACAAGCATCTGTCTGGTGTTTAATGGTAGAAACAAGCACCAAGCTGGCGTTTAACGCCAGAAACAAGCATCTGCCTGGCATTAAACGCCAGAAACAGGCTACATTTGGGAGTTTAACGCCAGAAACAAGCAGTAATCTGGCGTTAAACGCCAGGATTGCACAGCAAGGGCGTTTTACACGCCTAATTATAGCAGGGATGTTAAGTCCTTGACCCCACAAGATCTGTGGACCCCACAGGATCCCTCAGGATCTGTGGACCCCACAGGATCCCCACATCTTCTTCTCTCCTTTTCACACCGTTTCATAACTCTCTTCCCCAAATACCCTTCACCAATCACCTCAATCACTCTTTCCCATCACCTCTTCACCACTTACATCTATCCTCTCTTCCCCATAAACCCCACCTACCTCCAAAATTCAAACTCTTTTCCCTCCCAAACCCAACCCTAATGGCCGAACCCTAAATCCCATCCCACCCCTATATAAACCCCTCTTTCCTTCTTCATTTTCACACAACACAACCCTCTCTTCTTACCCTTGGCCGAATACACCTTCTCCCTCCATCTCCTCTATTCTTTTTCTTCTTCTCCTTCTTTCTTTCTTCTTTTTCTCGGGGACAAGCAAACATTTTAAGTTTGGTGTGGTAAAAGCATAGCTTTTTGCTTTTTCATAACCATTTATGGCACCTAAGGCTAGAGAAACCTCTAGAAAGAGGAAAGGGAAGGCAATTGCTTCCACCTCTGAGTCATGGGAGATGGAGAGATTCATCTCAAAGGTCTATCAAGACCACTTCTATGAAGTTGTGGCTAAGAAGAAAGTGATCCCTGAGGTTCCTTTCAAGCTCAAAAAGAATGAGTATCTGGAGATCCGACATGAGATCCGAAGAAGAGGTTGGGAAGTTCTCACCAACCCCATTCAACAAGTCGGGATCTTAATGGTCCAAGAGTTCTATGCAAACGCATGGATCACTAGAAATCATGATCAAAGTGTGAAACCGAATCCAAAGCATTGGCTCACCATGGTTCGGGGGAAATACTTAGACTTCAGTCCGGAAAATGTAAGGCTAGCGTTCAACTTGCCAATGATGGAAGAGAACGCACGCCCCTACAGAAGAAGGGTCAACTTTGATCAAAGGTTGGACCAAGTCCTCATAGACATATGTGAAGAAGGAGCTCAATGGAAAATTAACTCAAGAGGCAAGCCGGTTCAATTAAGAAGGCATGACCTCAAACCAGTGGCTAGGGGATGGCTAGAGTTCATTCAACGCTCAATCATTCCTACTAGTAACCGGTCTGAAGTTACTCTAGCCCGGGCCATCATGATCCATAGTATCATGATTGGAGAGGAGGTGGAAGTTCATGAGATTATACCTCAAGAACTTTACAAGGTGGCTGACAAGTCCTCCACTTGGGCAAGGTTAACCTTTCCCCACCTCATATGCCACCTCTGCAATTCGGCTGGAATTGACATAGAGGGAGACATCCTCATTGAAGAGGACAAGCCCATCACTAAGAAAAGGATGGAGCAAATAAGAGATCATGGACCTCAACAAGAGCATGAGGAAATTCCCCACCATGAAATCCCTGAGATGCCTCAAGGGATGCACCTTCCTCCACAAAACTATTGGGAGAAAATCAACACCTCCCTAAGAGAATTAAGTTCCAACATGGGACAACTAAGGGTGGAGTATCAAGAGCACTCCATCATCCTTCATGAGATTAGAGAAGATCAAAGAGCTATGAGGGAGGAGCAACAAAGGCAAGGAAGAGACATAGAGGAGCTCAAAAGCACCATTGGTTCTTCAAGAAGAGGAAGACGCCACCCTCACTAAGGTGGACTCATTCCTTAATCTCCTTGTCTATTTATTTTACTGTTTTTCATTTATTATGCTTTATGTTTATTTATGTTTGTGTCTTATTACATGATCACTAGTGTTTAAGCGTCAATGTCTTAAAGCTTTGAATGTCCTATGAATCCATCACCTTTCTTAAATGAAAAATGCTTTAATTACAAAAGAACAAGAAGTACATGGTTTTGAATTCATCCTTAAAACTAGTTTATTTATTTTGATGGGGTGACAATACTTTTTGTTTTCTGATTGAATGCTTGAACAGTGCATATGTCTTTTGAAATTGTTGTTTATAAATGTTAAATATGTTGGCTCTTGAAAGAATGATGAAAAAGGAGACATGTTATTTGATAATCTGAAAAATCATAAAAATGATTCTTGAAGCAAGAAAAAGCAGTGAATACAAAATCTTACAGAAAAAAAGAGAGAAAAAAGAAAATGGCGAAAAAAAAGAAGAGAAAAAGAAAAAGAAAAAGCAAGCAGAAAAAGCCAATAGCCCTTAAAACCAAAAGGCAAGGGTAAAAAGGATCCAAGGCTTTGAGCATCAGTGGATAGGAGGGTCTAAAGGAATAAATCCTGGCCTAAGCGGCTAAACCAAGCTGTCCCTAACCATGTGCTTGTGGCGTGAAGGTGTCAAGTAAAAACTTGAGTCTGAGCGGTTAAAGTCAAGGTCCAAAGCAAAAAGAAGAGTGTGTTTAAGAACCCTGGACACCTCTAATTGGGGACTCTAGCAAAGCTGAGTCACAATCTGAAAAGGTTCACCCAGTTATGTGTCTGTGGCATTTATGTATCCAGTGGTAATACTGGAAAACAAAGTGCTTAGGGCCACGGCCAAGACTCATAAAGTAGCTGTGTTCAAGAATCAACATACTGAACTAGGAGAATCAATAACACTATCTGAATTCTAAGTTCCTATAGATACCAATCATTCTAAACTTCAATGGATAAAGTATGATGCTAAAACTATTCAAGAGGCAAAAAGCTACAAGTCCCGCTCATCTGATTGGAGCTAAGTTTCATTGATATTTTGGAATTCATAGTATATTCTCTTCTTTTTACCCTTGCCTTTTGGTTTAAAGGGCTATTGGCTTTTTCTGCTTGCTTTTTCTTTCTCTTTTTTTTCTTCTTTTTTTTCGCATTTTTTTGGCATATCTGTATTTTTTCTGCAAGCTTTTCACTGCTTTTTCTTGCTTCAAGAACCAATTTTATGATTTTTCAGATTATCAAATAACATTTCTCCTTTTCCTATCATTCTTTCAAGAGCCAACAATTTTAACATTCATAAACAACAATATCAAAAATATGCGCTGTTCAAGCATTCATTCAGAAAAACAATAGTATTGCCACCACATCAAAATAATTAAACTGTTTTAAAATTTGAAATTCATGTACTTCTTTTTCTTTTTCAATTAAAAACATTTTTCATTTAAGAAAGGTGATGGATTCATTTTCATAGCTTCAAGGCATAGACACTAAGACACTAATGATCATGTAATAAAGACGCAGACATAGATAAACATAAAGCATAATTTTCAAAAAACAGATAAATAAAGAACAAGGAAATTAAAGAACGGGTCCACCTTAGTGATGGCGGCTAGTTCTTCCTCTTGAAGATCTTATGGAGTGCTTGAGCTCCTCAATGTCTCTTCCTTGCCTTTGTTGCTCCTCTCTCATGGTTCTTTGGTCTTCTCTAATTTCATGGAGGAGGATGGAATGCTCTTGGTGCTCCACCCTTAGTTGTCCCATTTTGGAACTTAATTCTCCCAAGGAGGTGTTGATTTGCTCCCAATAGTTTTGTGGAGGAAATTGCATCCCTTGAGGCATCTCAGGGATTTAATGATGAGGAAATTCCTCATGCTCTTGGTGAGGTTCTCTTATTTGCTCCATCCTTTTCTTAGTTATGGGCTTATCCTCATCAATGAGAATGTCTCCCTCTATGTCAATTCCAACCGAATTGCAAAGGTGACAAATGAGATAAGGGAAGGCAAACCTTGCCAAAGTAGAGGACTTGTCCGCCACCTTGTAGAGTTCTTGGGATATAACCTCATGAACTTCTACTTTCTCTCTAATCATGATGCTATAAATCATGATAGCCCGGTCTATAGTAACTTCAGACCGGTTGCTAGTGGGAATGATCGAGCGTTGGATGAACTCCAACCATCCCCTAGCCACGGGCTTGAGGTCATGCCTTCTTAGTTGAACTGGCTTCCCTCTTGAATCTCTCTTCCATTAGGCGCCCTCTTCACAGATGTCCATGAGGACTTGGTCCAACCTTTGATCAAACATGACCCTTCTAGTGTATGGGTGTGCATCTCCTTGCATCATGGGCAAGTTGAATGCCAACCTTACATTTTCCGGACTAAAATCTAAGTATTTCCCCCGAACCATTGTAAGCCAATTCTTAGGGTACAGGTTCATACTTTGATCATGGTTCTTGGTGATCCATGCATTGGCATAGAACTCTTGAACCATTAAGATCCCGACTTGTTGAATGGGATTGGTGAGAACTTCCCAACCTCTTCTTCGGATCTCATGTCGGATCTCCGGATATTCACCCTTTTTGAGCTTGAAAGGGACCTCGGGGATCACCTTCTTCTTGGCCACAACTTCACAGAAGTGGTCTTGATCCACCCTTGAGAGGAATCTCTCCATCTCCCATGACTCGAAGGTGGAAGCTTTTGCCTTCCCTTTCCACTTTCTAGAGATTTCTCCGGCCTTTGGTGCCATAAATGGTTTTGAAAAAACAAAAAGCTTTAGCTTTTACCACACCAAACTTAGAGGGTTTGCTCGTCCTCGAGCAAAAGAAGAAAGAAGAGAGTAGAAGAAGAAGAAATAGAGGGGATGGAGGGGGCTTTGTGTTTCGGCCAAGGGGGAGAAGTAGTGTTTAGGTTTTGTGAAAATGAAGGAGTGAAGATGGGTTTATATAGGAGTGGAGAGGGGGGGTATGGTTTGGCCATTATGGGTGGGTTTGTGAGGGAAAGTGGTTTGAATTTGAATGGTGAGGTAGGTGGGGTTTTATGATGGATGGATGTGGATTGGTAGGATTTGATAGGGTAGGATTTGATAGGTGAGGGGTTTTTGGGGAAGAGGTATTGAGGTGATTGGTGAATTGATGAAGAAGAGAGAGAGAGATGAGATAGGTGGGGATCCTGTGGGGTCCACAGATCCTGAGGTGTCAAGGATATCTCATCCCTGCACCAAGTGGCGTGCAAAAACGCCCCTTTCTACCAATCCTGGCATTAAACGCCAAGCTGCTGCCCATTTCTGGCGTTTAACGCCAGCTTCTTGCCCTTTTCTGGTGTTAAACGCCAGTCTGGTGCCCATTTCTGGCGTTAAACGCCCAGAATGGTGCCAGACTGGGCGTTTAACGTCCATTCTACTACCCTTACTAGCATTTAAACGCCAGTAAGTTTCTCCTCTAGGGTGTTCTGTTTTTAATACTATTTTTCCTTCTGTTTTTGCTTTTTCAATTGTTTTTGTGACTTCACATGATTATCAACCTACAGAAAACATAAAATAACAAAAGAAAACAGAAATTTAACAAAAATAATTAAAGATTGGGTTGCCTCCCAACAAGCGCTTCTTTAATATCAATAGCTTGACAGTGGCTCTCATGGAGCCTCACAGATGTTCAGAGCAATGTTGGAACCTCCCAACACCAAACTTAGAGTTTGAATGTGGGGGTTTTAACGACCCAACTTCCAGTACGTCATGATCGTACCGAAAGTAAGGCATTACCAACCTGCTTTCCTTTATTAACTATTTACTATTGAGCCTTTAGTTCAATATCGCGTTTTAGTTTTATAGAAAATTCCAGAAAAATTTTGTTTTTATTATTTAAAATCATATAGCAAACATCACCAAGTAATAATAATCACATAATTATTAGTAATAATATCTGTCATACAAAAGATTTCAAATAAAACTCAGATACAAATCCTATCCCTCTATATAAAATAAAAATCTTAAGCAATAAGGGCGAGGGAACTCTATGAAAGCAAATTAACTCATACACTTAACTCATAAATATAGTCCAACAATCGTCCGCAGCTTCAAACTGAGTCTTCGAACCTGTGTCACTGAAAGGGTGGAAGATTTTGTGGTGAGAACAAACCACACGTTTTCAGTAGGGAATGGGAATGCCGTAAAAGTAATGATTAATATGCAAATAATTAACATACTCAAGGAAACTATATTTTTATCAAAACTTTTTGAAAATACTTTTGGTTTTACTTTAGCTAATTAACTACCTCCTTCAAAAATCTCTAAACTCAAAACAAATTCTAAATACGAAACTAGTCACATTAACCATCTATCAGTCACATAATTACTTCTCAATCAAAACGTCAATTCTCAATCACCTTCATATATTCATTAACCAATAGCACTAACAAGAGATTCAATTCAACATACAAACAAGTCATAGCAAGGCAAACAGCACAATCACAGGGAAGTACAACGAGCAAGCCCAATCAAATGCAAATGCACACACAAGGATGATGCATGGCTAGCCCTAGTGCAGGTAATGAGCTCATTTGTCAGTTACATACCCGCTCCCGACGTTACCCGGAGTCCTTTAACTAGGTAAGGCTTCCCTGTTGGCAATGCCCCTCGCAAGAGTCCTTTGACTTGTGAGGTAAACCACTGCAAGAGTCCTTTGACTTGCAGGGCGGCACTAGCAACCCACTGCAAGAGTCCTTTGACTTGCATGGCGGAGCTAGTTAACTTATATCTGCCCAACACACTCACTGTAAGAGTCCTATGACTTACAGGAGCATACACACACTCTCACTGTAAGAGTCCTTTGACTTACAGGAGTATATGCTAGTCGTGTGTTCTCGATACCTCTGTAAGAGTCCTCTAACTTACAGTATAGCATTATAGCTAAGTATCCCAGGAAAGCACTCTCAGTGGTCGTACCACCATCTATCTGACTGCCTTTACGCAGCAGATCATCACATAATCATTCTCATTATCATCATTCATTATCATTCTCATCATTCATCATCACTTTCACATTCTTATGCAGTACCTCTTTCTTTCTCTGTTCAATCATACTATACAAACTTTACATCTTTCACTTTTGCAATATTTTGGCTCAAGCCATTTCTCTTTACCATTCATTCATAAAAATCTCAATCATCAATTCAGTTCCTAATCTCTGCTATGGCAATCTTGAGTCAAGCCAACTTTAAAACTATCTTTCATTTTAGTTCTCTATCAAAGACTCAAGAAAATCATTTATTATTATTTTTTTAATTCATTAAACACTTTTCAAAACATAACCTTTCATTAGAAGTAATCAAATAAAACTTTCTCAAGTTTACCAACTTAACAAAGATTCAAAAATCATCTCTCTTACTATTCAAATTCAAATATTATTATTTCACCAAATTTCTAAAAAGGTAATCCTTTATTTCAAGCCCAAAACATAACTCTTTCTATATTGAATCAAATTCAAAACATAATTTCTTTCTTAAATAATTCAAGTTCGAAACATAAACCCTTCCTTGGTAATTCAAATTCAAAATATTATAATTCTTTTCTTAACTAAATAAAACCCAAATAATATAATTTTCCAAGTTCAAATCTTCTAAAATAACTTCTCAAATAAAATCTCAGATTTTATAAAATTTCGGCAGCACCTCCCCTAAAACTCGGACTTAGCCACCCTTACGGGTCTCCTCTTTCTCAACATCTTATCAAACCTTTCTCAATAATTATCACAGCAAATTCTCAATCAATCAGAAATTTAACAATCCGCAATAGTTAGCAATTCAGCCATAATCCGCAACTTTCACATACTCCATCAGTCCAATTCCATTCTTATCAATTCATAACTAATTTCCACATAATCCATCATTAACTTCTATTTCATCAATTCATCCTTTATTTTAACCAAAGGACTAACAGTTTTTCACTTTCCAAATACCCAACACACATTATCACCTAACTTAACCAAAATCTTAGCAATATTGACACCAAAATACCCAAAGTATGTGTTATTTACATAATTCCAGTTCTCTTATAATTTGTTCACCCAAAAATTCTGCTCCATATAGTTTCCAATTATCACAAGTTATCCTTATACTTTTTAGAGTTACTGATTTTATCTCTAAATTCAGATTTCATAAAAAAGTCAATTTAATAATCAAGATTCAATCTTTTAACAGTTCTCAAGCATAACCCTAATTAATCACGAATCAACATTAACAAGCATCAAAACCAATTCCAGCCAGTCACAAGTCAATTCCACAGCCATTTTGACATATCAAATTACTAAAATCTACAGCAAATGCTTGTTCTCAATAACCAAAATACAGCCACACAACTCAACTAATTCAATATAATCACATAGAATCAGAACTTTTCAACAATTCCATCAAAAACAGAAAAACCAATATCAATTACAGCTTTAAGTACTCACAACAATGCCCAAGAACATTCACAGCCATAACCTGAATTCAATACTCCTATTGAAACACTAAAACATCATCAAGCTTAATCCAAGTTTCACAACCTCAAACCAAGCTTATTTCTATCAATTAGTCTCTCATAACAACAAAACCAATTACATTCACAGCAATAATCCAACCTCAATTCATCAGTTATCCATACCACAGCTTTTCAATAATTAACTCGGCATATTTCAATTTAATAAACTATACTATATTAATCATTATTCACAACAGCATCTAAATTCATTCACAGCTCAGAATAATCACAACAACTAACTAATTTCAAATGCATTTCAAATCATTCATGTCAATTAAGAAATTCTTAACCATTGTTAGCCATTTGCACTTATCCAATAACTTTGTAGGCATTCTAAATTAAAAACGTTAAATTCCCTACCTCAGTGTCGCATTAACAACGGAATCAAACAAAACAGCAGCCTTGGTGATGTTTTTCCTATGAGTTCCCTTCCTCTAGCAATGACACAACAGTTCAGAACCTACGTAGCAGCATCAGAATTATCAAGGGCAGCTCCAACATTGGTTCCTAGCGACTCCAATGGTAGTATCCACGGTAGCAGAGACTCTGGTAACTACGAAAATCACAAGCAGAGGTAGAACAGAGCAAGAACAGCAACAGCGATCTTGAACCCAACAAACAGCAGTGATAGTGGCATTTTCTCAGATTCCAGAAACCCAGAAGCAAAAGCAGAACTGGCGAGCCTTTCCATTCGATCCTCCAGCAATGATGTCCAGCGATGTAGCAGCTCAAGGATGGTTGTGGCAGTGGCAACAGCATCAACGGCGGGATTGGAAGCAGCAGCGATGACTGGGTACATAACAGTGACGAGAACTCCTCTTCTGCGCGTTCTACTCGTCGGCGGCTCCAAGGCAGACCGGCAGCGATGGCGACGGCAACAATGAACGGCGACGAAGGCGGCTGGCTCCAGCGACGGTGACGGCTCTAAGGGAGACAACGAGCAAGGACAACGGTGGCTCCTTGGATGACGGCACATGCGACGGATCCAACGGCGGTGGGAACAGCCGAGGCGACAGCAACGCGGGCTCCACGGAGGTCACGGTGGCTGGACTTCTGATGGGATATTTTTGTGGAAAAACGAATTTCTCCAAAACACCCAAAACTAACCGGCAAGTGCACCGGGTCGCATCAAGTAATAATAACTCACGGGAGTGAGGTCCATCCCACAGGGATTGAAGGATTGAGCAATTTTAGTTTAGTGGTTGATTTAGTAAAGCGAATCAAGATTTGGTTGAGAGATTTGTGATTTGCAGAATTTAAATTGCATGAAATTAAAGAGAACTGAAATTTAAAGTGCTGAATCTTAAAGAGCAAGAAATTAAAGAGCAGAAGCTTAGAACGCAAGAAATGTAAATTGCAGAATCTTAGAGTGCAAGAAATGTAAATGGCTTGAATTGTAAAGGGAATTGGGAATTGGATTTGCAGAAATTAAACAAGGAAAAGTAAAATTCAACACACAGAAGAGTAGAAGATGGCTTGGATTGAACCGGATCTAAAACGGAAATGTAAATGAACATGAAAAAGCGTTAAACAGAGAAAGTAAAATGATAATTCAGATCTCAGGACCCAAGAGACTAGATAACCAAGTCTAGATCTCAATGCCTTCCTAGATCCAACAAGAGCAATTGCAAAGGAAATGTAAATTGCAGAGAAAGTAGATGAAAAAGCAAGTACAGAAATGGAAATTCAATTATGCAGTAAAATTAAACAGAGAGATCTCAGGATGAGATTGAAACAGAATTCCTTCAATTCTCCACCCAAGATCCGAAGCAAGAAAAGTAAAGAGTGCTCAAGCAAGAACAAGGAAGAAGAGAGATCAATTCTCCTCCCCAATTCTCTTGAATTCTAGAACAACAATGCCAAAATGTAAAAGTGAGCTCTCTACAAACTACCAAATCAAAACCGAAAAGAAAAGCTCTCTACTGCAAGTATTGAAAATTCTAAAAAGGAAGCTCTCTTAGAAACTTAAATCCTATGCTATTTATACACTTTCTTCAAATGGTCTTCAAGCCTTCAATTGGGCCTTTGCTCTTGATGGACTTGGGTTGATAGAGGCCTTGGTTGATTGCTCTTGGAGTTTGGAGAAGAACCGAATTGAACCGGGTTTGGAATCATGAAAGCTTGAGTAAAAGTTTGAGTAAAAGTTTGAGGCTAACTTTTACTCCAACTTTTCACATCAGCCACCCTTCTTTGCTGATACCAACGTTGGGGCAAAAGTTAGGGGTCAAACTTTTGTTCCAACATTGGCCTCCCCTTGCATACTCATGGCGCCAACGTTAGCCAAAAAGTTAGAGGCTAACGTTGGCGCAAACTTTTGCTCTCCAGGGTGTGTTGTTCATGCGCCAACGTTTGCCAAAAAGTTAGGGGCTAACGTTGGTGCAAACTTTTGCTCTCCAGGGTGTGTTTTTCATGCGCCAACGTTAGCCAAAAAGTTAGGGGCTAACGTTGGCGCAAACTTTTGCTCTCCAGGGTCTTGATTTGTGATGCCAAAAGTTAGCCAAAAAGTTTGAGGCTAACTTTTGCTCCAGCTTTTTGCCCAAAAGTTAGCCAAAAAGTTTGAGGCTAACTTTTGCTCCAACTTTTTGCCCAAAAGTTAGCCAAAAATTTTGAGGCTAACTTTTGGTCCAGCTTTTTGCTCCCTGGTTCATTTTCAATTAATCCAAAAGTTTGAGCTAAAGTTTGAGGCAAACTTTTGCTCAAACTTTTTGTCCTCTCTTCCTCCTAGCCATTCCTTCTTGCTTCAACCTTTCTCCAAGCTTTCTTCACCTATCATTAATCAACCAAACACATCAAAGCTATGCTCAAAATCATGAGATATTCATTCTTTCATAATATGTGACAATTTTAGCATAAAACCTCATGAAATTGCATTAATTCATACATGGTTGATTAAATCAAAGGAAGCATGAAAATCTACCCAATTGACTTGCTTATGGCTCAAGAAAGTGCATAATTCAGTTGAAAACAATAGAAAAAGGCTAGTGAAACTAGGCTAAGATGACTTGTCATCAACTTCGCAACGCTGCAACTCACGTGGATGGCGACGAGGGTGACGGTGAAGAACCCCCAGCGGCGGCTCTGGCGACTGAACGGTGGCTGCGTGGCAATGATGTCTCCCTCCTCTCCTTCCTTGGATCACACTCTGATTTCCTATTTCTCCCTGTCTGATTCCGTTTCTATGTTAGGTTTAGGAAGGGAGTGGGGGCTGCGGTCAGAAGCTGAGGAAAAGGAAAAATTAGGGTTAGGGTTTCTTAATTTAGGAATTTAGGGTTTTTGAGTTTGATTTGGGAATTAAGATTAGAAATTAGGATTTTATAAAAGAATATAGATAGATATGAATAGATATTTTGATAAAATTGGAGGGTAGGATAATTTTAAAATCAAATATACTCTATTAAAAATATTTAGGAACATTATTTATCAATATATTGCTAAGTTCAATCAATTATTTCTAATTTACATTATAAAATGAACAAGTTAATTATATTTTATAAAGTACAATTTAAATCCAAATATCAATTTTCTAGATTAAATCATACAAATCTCTATTATTTTTCTATCTCTGAAACTTTAATTTCAATTTATAAAATAATTAATTATAATAAAAATTGTACATAAATATTAATTGACTTAAACTTAAAGTATTTATAAATATCAATCTAATCATTTTTAATAAAATAATTTCTAGGAGTTCAAATTAATAACATAATTCATTTAAAATAGAATTTATTTAAATTAAATTATACAATTCTTTCTTATTTTTCAATTACCAAAATTATAATTTCAATCATACCAAATATCTAATAAAGATTATATAAAAATTCTAATTAATTTAATCACCTTTAGCAAAATAATTTTCTTAAAATAAATCACCAATAACTAATTATTTGATTTTCAAAAACTAGGGTTGTTACAGGGGTTCAACACCAAACTTAAAGTTTGGTTGTGGCCTCCCAACACCAAACTTAGAGTTTGACTGTGGGGCTCTCTTTGTCTCTGTATTGAGAGAAGCTCTTCATGCTTTCTCTCCATAGTTACAGAGGGATATCCTTGAGCTTTAAACACAAGGGAGTCTTTATTCACTTGAATGATCAATTCTCCTCTGTCAACATCAATCACAGCTTTTGCTGTGGCTAGGAAGGGTCTGCCAAGGATGATGGATTCATCCATACACTTCCCATTCTCTAGGATTATAAAGTCAGTAGGGATGTAGTGGCCTTCAACCTTTACCAAGACATCCTCTACAAGTCCATAAGCCTATTTCTTTGAATTGTCTGCCATCTCTAGTGAGATTCTAGCAGCTTGTACCTCAATGATCCATAGCTTCTCCATTACAAAGAGAGACATGAGGTTTATACTTGACGCTAGGTCACACAGAGCCTTCTCAAAGGTCATGGTGCCTATGGTACAAGGGATTGAGAATTTTCCAGGGTCTTGTCTCTTCAGAGGTAATTTCTGCCTAGTCAAGTCATCTAGTTCTTTGATGAGCAATGGAGGTTTATCCTCCCAAGTCTCATTAGCAAACAACCTGGCATTTAGCTTCATGATTGCTCCAAGGTACTTAGCAACTTGCTCTTCAGTAACATCTTCATCCTTTTCAGAGGAAGAATACTCATCAGAGCTCATGAATGGCAGAAGTAAATTCAATGGAATCTCTATGGTCTTCGTGTGAGCCTCAGATTCCCATGGTTCCTCATCAGGGAACTCCATGGAGGCCAGTGGACGTCCAGTGAGGTCTTTCTCAGTGGAGATCACTGCCTCTTCCTCCTCTACAGGTTCGGCCGTGTGGGTTGTGGTTATGGCCTTGCACTCTCTTTTTGGATTCTTTTCTGTATTGCTTGGGAGAGTACTAGGAAGGAGTTCAATAATTTTCTTACTCAGCTGACCCACTTGTGCCTCCAAATTTCTAATGGAGGACCTTGTTTCAGTCATGAAACTTTGAGTGGTTTTGATTAGATCAGAGACAATGGTTGCTAAGTTATAGTGGCTCTGCTTAGAATTCTCTGTCTGTTGCTGAGAAGATGATGGAAAAGGCTTGCTATTGCTAAACCTATTTCTTCCACCATTATTGTTGTTGAAACCTTGTTGAGGTCTCTGTTGATCCTTCCATGAGAGATTTGGATGATTTCTCCATGAAGGATTATAGGTGTTTCCATAGGGTTCTCCCATGTAATTCACCTCTTCCATTGCTGGGATCTCAAGATCATAAGCTTCTTCTTCAGAGGAAGCTTCCTTAGTACTGCCTGTTGCTGCTTGCATTCCAGACAGACTCTGAGAAATCATATTGACTTGTTAGGTCAATATTTTATTCTGAGCCAATATGGCATTTAGAGTATCAATCTCAAGAACTCCTTTCTTTTGAGTTGTCCCATTATTCACAGAATTCCTTTCAGAAGTGTACATGAATTGGTTATTTGCAACCATCTCAATGAGTTCCTGAGCTTCTGCAGGCGTCTTCTTCAGATGAAGAGATCCTTCAGCAGAGCTGTCCAATGACATGTTGGACAGTTCAGACAGACCATCATAGAAGATTCCTATGATACTCCATTCTGAAAGCATGTCAGAAGGGCACCTTCTGATCTATTGCTTGTATTTTTCCCAAGCTTCATAGAGGGATTCACCTTCCTTCTGTCTGAAGGTTTGGACTTCCACTCTAAGCTTACTCAATTTTTGAGGTGGAAAGAACTTTGCCAAGAAGGCATTAACTAGCTTTTCCCAAGAGTTTAGACTTTCTTTAGGTTGTGAGTCCAACCATGTCCTAGCTCTGTCTCTTACAGCAAAAGGGAAGAGCATAAGTCTGTAGACCTCAGGATCAACCCCATTGGTCTTGACAGTGTCACAGATTTGCAAGAATTTAGCTAAGAATTGATGAGGATCTTCCAATGGAAGTCCATGAAACTTGCAATTCTGTTGTATTAGAGAAACTAATTGAGGCTTAAGCTCAAAGTTGTTTGCTCCAACGGCAGGGATTGAGATGCTTCTCCCATAGAAGTCGGGAGTAGGTGCAGTAAAGTCACCAAGCACCTTCCTTGCATTATTGGCATTGTTGTTTTTGGTTGCCATGGCTTCTTCCTCCTTGAAGAGCTCTGTTAGGCCCTCTAGAGAGAGTTGTGCTTTAGCTTCTCTTAGCTTTCTCTTCAAGGTCCTTTCATGTTTAGGATCAGCTTTAACATGGTTGCCTTTGTCTTTGCTCTTGCTCATATGAAAGAGAAGAGAACAAGAAAGTATGAAATCCTCTATGTTACAGTATAGAGATTCCTTGAGGTGTCAGTGGAAAAGAAGAATAGAAGGAGATGGTAGATACAAGAGAATTCGAACTTATCAAGAAGGATAGAGTTCGAATTGCACCTTGAGGAGGAGTGTTAGTCCCTTAAATAGAAGGATGTGAGAAGAGGGGAAGAATTTTCGAAATTAAAGTAAAAGATTTTGAAATAATTAAAAGAAATTTTGAAAATTTGATTGATGATTTTTGAAAACAAAAATTGGGAAAGAAATTAAGTGATTTTGAAAAAGATTTTGAAATTAGAAATTAAAAAGATATGATTGAAAATTAATTTTGAAAAAGATGTGATTGAAAAGATATGATTGAGAAGATATGATTGAAAATTAAATTAAAAAAAAATTTTAAAATTAAAGTTGATTACTTGAGTAACAAGAAATTAAAAGATATGATTCTAAAATTTAAAATTTGATCCTTTCTTAATAGGCAAGTAACAACTTGAAAATTTTGAAGTAAATCATTAATTATAGCAAGGATTTTCGAAAATAATAATAATAAAACAAATTGAAAAGAAATTGATTTTGAAGAGATATGATTTGAAAAAGATTTGATTTTGAAAAATTATGAAAATTTGAAAAATATTTGAATTAAAAACAAAATCTTCCCTCTAGTGTCCTCATGGCGTTAAACGCCCAGAATGGCATCCATTCTGGCATTTAACACCCAAAATCCTACCCTTTTGGGCGTTTAACGCCCAGCCAGGTACCCTGGCTGACGTTTAAACGCCAGTTTTCCTTCTTCATTGGGCGTTTTGAACGCCCAGCTTTTTCTGTTTGATTCCTCTGCTGAATGTTCTAAATCTTCAATTCTCTGTATTATTGACTTGAAAAGACATAGTTTTGAAAATTTTTTTGAATTTTTCAATGATGAGAAACAATCAAAATACAACTAATCTTAGGAAACTCAAATCAAACAAACAATGCATTCAGGACACCAAACTTAAAAATTTTCATATAAGAGACACTAACAAATTGAGAATGCATATGAGAAACAACAAAACACACAAAACAAGAGAATTTAAAGATCAGAGCAATGAAATCATCAAGAACATCTTGAAGATTAATGAAGAACATAATGCATGTAATTTTTGAAAATTAGATGCATGCAATTGACACCAAACTTAAAACTAGACACTAGACTCAAACAAGAAACATAAAATATTTTTTATTTTTATGAAAGCTGGTGGTTCATCATTGTCCGATGAAAGACGTACTTTGAACCCATGTAGAATGTGATAACCTTATGCCAGTTCAATGCATCCATATTGATGAAGAACGAATAAACATCTTTGAATTGATCAAACACAGATCGAAGAGAAACAGTAATACTTTTATTAATTCATAAAACTCAACAAGGCTCCTCTCCTCAACCTAGGAGGTTTAGAAACTCATACTGAGGTAAAAACAATGGAAAAACAAAAATAATGCTGAATGGTGGTAAAAGTGTATGAATAACATGAATCTAATCCCTTAAATACTAAACAAATGACTACTAAGGTAAAACAGTCTATTTAGGGCTAAAATCAACTTCTGGGGCCCACTTACTGGGTGCTTGGGCTAAGCTTTGATGAGATCCAAGTGCTATGAGGCTCCTTGGGCATGGAATGCCAGCTATGGGGTCCTCTAGGCCTTTGGACTCTGGGCTCTGCTCTTTGGGCACTGGACACCTGGAAGGGGGTAGGAGGCTGGCGTTGGATGCTAGTTTTGGGCCTTCTAATCCGAAGCAAACTATGGACTATTATATATTTTTGAAAAGCTCTGGAAGTCAGATTTCTATAGCCATTGAGAGCGCTCCATCTGGACCTCTGTAGCTCCAGAAAAACTCTTCCGAATTCAGGCAGGTCAGATCTAGACAGCATCTGCAATGCTTCCTCTGTCTCTGAATCAGACTTCTGCTCCAGCTCCTCAATTTCAGCCGAAAAATACCTTAAATTGTCCAAAAATACAAAAACTCATAGTAGAATCCAAAAATGCGATTTTAACACTAAAACCTATAAAACATTAATAAAAACTACTAAAAGCTATATGAAAATGATGTCAAAAAGCATATAAAATGTCCGCTCATCACTTTTGCTTATCTGTCATCCACAGATTAGCATAAAATTCCCGGACCATGTTGTATCCAACATTTAACTCAGGATCACATAGAATCTCCCAGCCTCTCCTTCGAATCTGCTCTTGGATCTCTGGGTATTCTTCTTCTCCAAGGTCGAATCCTACTTCAGAGATTACTGGCCTTTTACTCGTTACCTTGTGGTAATGTTCCTCATGTTGCTTGGTGAAGGATCGAACAGGTTTGAAAACAACTGTTGAGTTGTCTTCTTTCCTGTTCTTTGGGGCGGTCTGGCTACTTTTTGGAGGCATGGAATTGAATTCTTGATAAGAGAACAGGGTTCCTGTCACACCAAACTTAAAAATTTGCTCGTCCTAGAGCAAAAGGTAAGAAAGGAAGCACACTTGAAAAGAGAGTAGAAGAAGAAATAGAAGAGGGAATTCAAATGAGAGGTGGTGCATGAGGGAGAAAAAGCGCAGCATACATATATATAGGAAGCGGGGGAGGGATTTTCGAAAATAAGCATGAATAAAAGATAATGACTTTTGAAAAAGATGAAAAATTAAGTTGTTAAATTTAAAAAAATATAAGATAAGATTTTAAGAAGATAGAAAAAACATTAAAGACAAGATATGGAACATGAAAAGGATTTGAAAGGTTAATAAAAGATATGAATAAGATAAGAAAGGATTTTGAAAAGATTTTGAAAGCAAGTTGTAAAAGAGATGAAAATTTGAAAAGGATTTGAAAGAAATTTGAAAAAATTATTTTAATTTTAAAATTAAATTGAAAATGAAATATTTGAACAATATTTAATTTAAAAATTAAAGAATTTTTGAAATTAAATTGGATGAAGATGAGTTGAATCAAGATAAGATTGAAAAATTGAAGTTACCTCCCTGTTGCCATGCTGGTGTTTAAACGCCCATAATGCTAGCATTCTGGCGTTTAATGCCAGAGTAGTCCTCCCTGTGGGGCGTTAAACGCCTAGCCAGGACCTCCTGGCTGGCATTTAACGCCAGGCCTGCTGCCTCTATGGGCATTTAAACGCCCAACACCCTACCCTTTCTAGCGTTTAAATGCCAGAAAACTCTTTACTTTAGGGTATACTATTTGCTGTTCCACATCATTCTGTCACTGTTTAAGCACTGTACAGGATCACTAACATGAAAAATAACTTAAAATATAATTAAAAACTAATTAAAAAGAAAATTGATCAAAATGGAAACAACTAGAAAGTCAATAAAGCATGAGTGATTATTGGGTTGCCTCCCAACAAGCGCTTCTTTAATGTCTTTATCTGGACTTCACTGTACTTAACTTAGTAATAGTGTTGAGCCTTCTGGCTCTATATCTCCTTCAAGGTAATGCTTAAACCTCTGTCCATTGACAGTGAACCTGGTTTCTTTACCTTGAAGCTCTATATGCCCGTATGGTGATACCTTAGTAATCACAAATGGTCCTGTCCAACAGAATTTGAGTTTCCCAGGGAACAGTTTGAGTTTTAAGTTGAAGAGCAGGACCTTCTGTCATGGTTCAAAGACTTTGGAAGCTAGCTTCCTGTCATGCCACCTCTTTGCCTTCTCCTTATAGATTTTTGCATTTTCAAATGCATCTAACCAGAATTCATCCAACTCATTCAGTTGGAGCATCCATTTCTCTCCTGTTGCTTTAGCATCAAGGTTGAGGAATCTTGTAGCCCAATAGGCTTTGTGTTCTAGTTCCACTGGCAGATGACAGGACTTCCCATATACTAGCTGATATGGTAAAGTTCCAATGGTGGTTTTGAAAGTTGTTCTGTATGCCAATAGAGCATCATCAAGCTTTCTAGCCCAATCCTTTCTAGAGGCACTTACTGTCCTCTCTAGAATTTGCTTTAGTTCTCTATTTGAGACCTCAGCTTGTCCATTGGTTTGAGGATGATGTGGTGTTGCTAATTTATGGCAAACTTCGTATCGGCTTAAGATAGAATCCAGTTGTCTGTTGCAGAAATGAGTTCCTCCATCACTGATTAGTGTCTTAGGGACACCAAACCTAATAAAAATGTTCTTTTGGAGGAAATTCATTACCACTCTAGGGTCATTAGTGGGTGTTGCTATTGCTTCAACCCATTTAGACACATAATCTACTGCCACAAGGATGTAGATGTTTAAGTATGAAGGCGGGAAGGGTCCCATGAAATCTATGCCCCAGACATCAAACAAATCAATCTCTAAGATTCATTGCTGAGGCATTCTCTGACCATGAGGAAGATTGCCAGCCCTCTTGCAACTATCACAGTTACGGACGAACTCTCTAGAATCTTTAAAGAGAGTAGGCCAGTAAAAGCCACTTTGAAGTACCTTAGTGGCTGTCTGCTCACCTCCAAAGTGTCCTCCATAGTCAGAGCTATGGTAATGCCATAGAATTCTCTGTGCCTCTTCTTCAGACACACAGCGTCGGATTATTTCATCCGAGCATCTCTTAAAGAGATATGGCTCATCCTATATGTAATATTTTACATCATACATGAGTTTCCTGGCTTGCTGCTTGGTAAACTCCTTGGGAATGAACCGTATAGCCTTGTAATTTGCAATGTCTGCAAACCAAGGTACTGTTCGGATGGCATAGAGCTGCTCATCTGGAAAGGATTTGGATATGTCAGTAGAGGAAGAAGAAGTCCCTACTACTAGCTCAATCCCGGATAAGTGATCAGTCACCTGATTTTCTGTCCCTTTTCTGTTCCTTTTCTATCTCTAATTTCTCTATCAAACTCTTGCAGGAGTAACATCTATCTTATAAGTCTGGATTTAGAATCCTGCTTAGTGAGTAGATACTTTAGAGCAGCATGGTCAGTATAAATAATGACCTTAGATCCTACTAGGTAGGATTTAAACTTGTCAATGGCATAAACCACTGCAAGTAGCTCCTTTTCTGTAGTAGTGTAGTTTTTCTGCGCATCATTTAATACGCGACTAGCATAATAAATGACATGCAGAAGCTTGTCATGTCTCTGACCTAGGACTACGGCAATTGCATGATCACTTGCATCATACATTAGCTCAAATGGCAGGTCCCAGTTGGGTGCAGAGATGATAGGAGCAGTGACAAGCTTGGCCTTCAGAGTTTCAAAGGCATGCAGGCATTCTTAGTCAAAGACAAATGGAACATCAGTGGCTAGGAGATTACACAGGGGTTTGGAGATTTTTGAAAAATCTTTTATGAACCGTCTGTGGAATCCTGCATGTCTTAGAAAGCTTCTGATTGCCTTAACACTAGTTGGTGGAGGCAAGCGTTCTATCACTTCCACCTTATCTTGATCCACCTGTATCCCTTTATTTAAGATCCGATGCCCAAGAACTATGCCTTCAGTTACCATGAAGTGGCATTTCTTCCAGTTTATAACTAGGTTTGTTTCTTGGTATCTTTTCAGGACCAGGGTCAGATGATTAAGACAGGAGTCAAATGAGTCTCCATAAACAGAGAAGTCATCCATGAATACTTCAAGGAATTTCTCTACCATATCAGAAAAGATGGATAACATGCATCTCTGAAAGGTGGCAGGTGTATTGCACAGGCCAAATGGCATTCGTCTATAGGCGAACACGCCAGATGGGTATGTGAATGCTGTCTTCTCTTGATCCTGTGGATCTACTGCTATTTGATTGTACCCGAAATATCCATCCAGGAAAAAATAAAAAGCATGACCTGCTAGTCTTTCTAGCATTTGGTCAATGAAGGGTAAAGAAAAGTCATATTTCCTAGTGGTGTCATTGAGTTTTCTATAATCAATGCACATACTTGATGGGTGGAAGTCAGAATTCCACACAAAACTCACCGGCAAGTGTACCGGGTCGCATCAAGTAGTAATAACTCACTTAGAGTGAGGTCGATCTCACAGGGATTGATGGATGAAGCAACTTTAGTGGGTGATTAGTTTAGTCAAGCTAACATTGGTGAATTTGATGAAATTGAAGCAATAGAATGTAAATTGCAGAAATTATAAATTGCAGGAAGTAAAGTGACTGAATCTTAAAGAACAAGAAAAGTAAATTGGCAGAATCTTAAATGACAACAAAGGTAAATTGCATGAAATTTAAAGGGGTCTGGGTGCTGGAAATTAAAGAAAGCAATGAAGCAAGCAATCAAAGAGATCTTGAGAACAAGTGATAGGAAATTTAAACTGCAGGAAAATTAAATTCAGATCACAGTAGCTCAAATGTAAAATGCAGAGGAACAAAAGTGCAGGAAAGTAAATTGGGAGCAATAGAAACAGAAAGTAAAAATTTTAGAGAAGGAAATTGTAGCAGAAAAGTAAACCAGCAAGAAGACTTAGACCAATTCTCAAATCTCAAAGAGAAATTAACAATTTCTCTTCAAATAGCAAAAACAGAAAGAAAGCCAAGAGCTCAATTGCTCTCTCGATCAAAACAGAAAGGAAATTGCAGAAGAAGGAATTTGAAACTTGCATAAGCCAATTTGAATTCAATACTTGAAATGAAAAAATGCAGAAAAATAAAAGTGTTTCAAAGAGAATTCTCTATTTTACTCTACTCCTATTACTCTCTAGCAGAGCCAGCCTCCCTAATAAAATGAAACAGATGCCTTTTTATAGGCTCTACAAAAAATAAAAATGAAATTGAAAATGAAATCAAATTACAAATTAAATGAAATTCCTAATCTAGCTTGTTCTTGTGCCTTTGAATCATATCAATGGGCTTTGCTTGCTTTGGGGCTTCAATGAAATGGGTTGATTTGGATTTGGCTTTGAATGAATATGGATCCGGATTGGCACTTTATGGCATGGGTTAGAGTGGCTTGGTGCAGCTCTAGTGGAGTCAGGGTGTGTTGGGTGGAGCTTAGGTCATTCCCAGTGGAGCGCTCAGTTCATTTAGTGAATGTAGCACTACATGCCTTGTGTGCCTTGTGTGCCTCCCTTCGAACCTTCCTCCTTGCCCATGCATAGCGCTCAGTTGGAATTTCCAACGTAGCTCCCCAAGCTTGCCTTGGTTGCCCCATTTGTGCCAATTTCGTTGTGATGGGCCACGAAAAAGTGAAACTAGTTAACGGAGCACTCCTTGTTTGAGTGCTGGCTTGCTATCCCTTGAGCGCTCAGTTAGTTCACTCAACGTAGCGCCCCTTGCTTTGCTTTGGTCTCCCTCTTCGAGCCTTGGCTCCTTCATTTGTGAATGTCATCCCTTGATTTTTGGGCCTTAAAGATGCCTTTTATTTGTGCTTCCATTTCATGCCAAATATAAATTGCTATATATTGTTGGAAAGCTCTGAATGTCAGCTTTCCAACGCAACTGGAAGTGTATCAATCAGACATTTGTAGCTCAAGTTATGGTCCTTTGAAGGAGGCATGGTCGTGCTGTCTAGCGCTCAAAGCGTAGCGTTTACTAACACAACGTAGCGCGATGGGCACTGTTTGGAGGCCAAACTTAGCGCCAGCTTCTGAGGACCATCCTTGAGGTTCACCCAATACTATTATATATTATTGGAAAGCTCTGGATGTCTACTTTCGAATGCAATTGAGAGCGCATCATTCCTAGCTCTACAGCTCAAGTTATCCTCCTTGGAAGGTGAAGAGGTCAGCTGGCCTTACTGCAGGTTGATACAGAACTAGAAAATGAATTAATACAGATAGATTTACAGACGGATTTAGTCTTTATTACAGACAGATTTTTGGTTACCGACAAAATTACCGACGGATTTTGTCCCTCTGTAAAAGCCCCGTCGGAAATTATTTACCGACGGATTTTTTTCCGTCGGAAAATTACCGACGGATTTTTACCAGTTACCGACGGATTTTCCCTCTGTAAATTCTCCATTCATTTTTCGGAGGCGACGAACTTTCCGACGGATTTTCCGTCTGTAATTACAGACGGATTTTCCGTCTGTAATTTTAACTTTGGAAAATCATCTCACACTCTGATTACAGACAGAAAATCCGTCTGTAAATCTGTCAGTAAGTTAAAATATAATTTTTTTTAGATTTTTTCATTGCAAAAACTTGTTTTCATACAAAATAAATATAAATTTAATACAAATTTTTATCTATTTTGTATTTGAATATTTATATTATTTCAAAAAATAAACAAATTCATCGTATTATCAAATTAAAAGAAAAGTATTATAAACAAACAAGTCAATATAATTCAAAACACAAACAAATTGATACATCAACTATAATTAAAACTGAAAGTTAGCAATAAACACAAATATGAGCAAGCACACAAATATTTCTCTGAATATAGGGGCATTCACCTCAGATAATTAAAACTGAAAGGGCTTTAAATACGCCATAGGATAAAATAAATAAATAAATACACTAAAAAAATTGAACATGGAAATAAATTGATAGACCCAGAATATAAGGATCAATAATTTCTTATATGAAGGAAAATCTTGTAACATGAGAGCTGCTTAATTGGAGATTGGAGAGCTGCTTAACATGGGAGTTGGTGAAGTAAGCAATTCGTCAACCTTGTCATCTTTATCCCGAAAAGTCTGCAACAAAGGCATAGATTACACAACCTTGGTAGCATGAACACTAACATGTTCTCTGATGAGTTCATTATGAATCACCCTCAACATCTCAATCATCTTCTCTGCAACAAAGGCATAGATTACACAACCTTATGATTGCTATATCACAGTTTTCTAGAATGGTATGATTAAAACTAATCGAATTTCTTGCAATGATGCATGGAACTATTCCCATGAATTCACATAAGAATAAAGAATGCACTCTAAATTTTAGAGCACATATAACAGATAAGCAAAGAGACATGTATGAGGAGTGACATGGTGGAAGAGACGGACCTTATGCTAGAAGCATTGCCAGCAGTCACAGTACCACCATTCTGCTTGAAGTTTGCTCTAAGCTTCTTTAACTTTGCAGCATCAAACTAGCCACAAGAACAATAATATAGATATTAATCAAAATGCACAAATCTCCACCATAATTCAATGCCAAGTAAGTCAGAAAGACCATGAATCAAGTAAACTGCGAACCATAAAAAGTCAGAAGAACTTCTTAACTAAATAACAGAAGTAATCACACCAACATTAACCATTGTATGATACCATATTAACAGAGCTTAATTTTAGGGTGTTCAGAAGAACCTTAACCTTGGCGATACCAAAAGGCTAGATGCTGAGATAACACTGAAAACAAAAATAACAATGAACTGAAAAATTTCCCTTGCCTTCCAAAAATCAACAACAGATACAGATTTTTTTTTTATTACCGAACATACGTGAATTCGGTGACAAATTTCTCTAGTTATACCAATAGAGGCAGAAGACGTGAATTCAACAAATTTCTCGTTATGTCATTTGGTGAGCTAGTAAATAATTGGGGAAAGGATTAAAAGAAAAAGCACAAGAGTCCAAAGCCCCAAACTCCAATCAGAATTGGAAGAAAACATAACAGAATTGGATAGAAGCCGAGCAGATAATAAACAATTTCCTTAACTCACATGTATATCAAAGAAGTCCTGGATCAAATGGAAATCCTTATTAAAAAGTAAGAAACAGAAATAAAATAAGATGAATTGAATTGACAAACCTTATATTGAATTCCAAAACAGAAATAAAATAACAAAAATAACTTTCTTCCAATCATCTCCAATACTTTCTTCTCATGCTTGACAGGACTTTAGAAACCATGAAATGAGATAATTAGATGAGAAAATAGCTACAAACAAATGAATTAAATATTTCAGAAAGGGACAGTATTTTGTACCTTCCAGCAAAGACAATAATCCTTTGCTGCTGCTTCTTATTTTGCCGATGCTTAAGAGCCTATTGTGCCACCTGAATGCCAGCAGCTAGGTTCATATCACCACCTATTTCTAATCCTAAATCAGGAAGAAAAATCTTCCTTCGGCTATGTTTCAGATTTCATAAATTATGTTTCAGATTTCACAAATTATTTCATAAATTATGTTTCCTAAATAGTTCATAAACAAACTTCATTCTATACTACAATCATAGAAATTATGTTTCAGATTTCACAAATTACAGGAATATACAAAATTCATACCTTAGAATTTACAAACTTCATTCTAAACTCAGTATATGATGCTCTGGCTGATAGAAGATGATGCACAAGTGACAAAAAGAATTAGTCAATTTAAGGAACAAAATGCCCTATCCCCAATTTAACTCCAAAAGTTCAGTCCAAGTATTGCCTCCTAAATATATTTTGAAGCATTCTAGAAGCATTCAGGAAAACTATGAAAGCTTACCTTTAGACTTGGTAGAAAAGGAATCAACATCAAAACTCAATCTGGAACCAGTTCCACTGCTGGAGATGCTTGTATCATTAAAGCTATTCTCAAATATTTCCGAGCCCATTGACTGTAATGGGCCAAAACCTCCTTTATAATTATCACCTTTGTTCTTTATAATCTATATATTACATGAATTGCCTTTTGATTAAATGATGCACACTATTAGAATTTAAAATAAACAAAAATTAAAAAGAAAATCACATCCAGTCATACCTTGTTTTTATCAATCTCATTAGCTTTCCTTTTCATTTCATCCTTTGCTTCTCTAATCTTGTCCTCCCTCATCTGTCTGTGCAGCTTCTCTTCATGACTCTCCATCTCACAATATTGCTTAACTTGTGCAACAGTCACATTTTCCTTGTGTCCAAGAGAGATTAAAATTAGGTCAAATGCACATTTGCAAATACTTTCTTCAAAGTAGTAAGAATATTCAGGTACCTAAAATGTTAAGGATTAAGGAATAAACTAATTGTAAGCTAAATTTTGACAGAAATTTCATCAATGGTTCCAAATCAGAGATCAAAGCTAAAATATCCTCCCATACCAAAAACCATTTGGTCAAATGTTAACCATTCTGAACCTTACTATAAAGATTAATGTTACTAAATGCAACCTCCGAAGTAAGAATGCAAAGTCATGTACCAAAATATTTTACCATTAAAAGTTAGAACTAAAAGGGAAAACAACAGAAAGAGAGGAAACTTAGAATACAAGGCATAGAAAAAGTCAATGAAATAACTGATTTAGGCGAACAAGCTGTATAAGTTCAAGGACAAAACTGACATTGCACATATCCAGAAGACTAACCAATTGAAATTTAAGAACATACTTAATATCTACCAAACATATAGGTTCAGAAGAAGGATACAAGTTTCGACAAAATTCTTAGAGTATCCAAATCTTCCAGTATGTTGCTCTGCTTGTTTGTTATAAGAAGCAGGTACAGTGCCTCCATTGGCTGATAAACATAACGCACATTCTCAGTCTCAACATACGTGTGCTGTTTTCCAGTTCCTATCAACTTGGGAAATGCTGCTAGAAGACCTTCAATTCTCATGCGAGTCATATCCACAAACTGTCTAGAAACCAAAACTGCAAAAGAAGTAAAAGGCTTATCAGCATAAGGGCATTGATGCTGAATCCAAAATAATTTAGCAATACCAGACTCAACATCAATTCAGGACTTATCGGCAGTTTGCAAACTAAAAATGAATCTAGGATACCCAAAATATAAAATATAAAATAGCACCTCCTAAACATATTGCCTCCTAAACTCTTGCTGAGGTGAAAATAGCACCTCCTCTCAAGTTTTCTTCTATTTGCTCAACTGCTTGTGTCCACTCAAGAAAATCCCTATAGTTAGGTTAGTAGACTGTTGCTATAAAGAACCTGTTTGATAAATACAAAAGAATATGAAAAAAATTTGATAATTGGAAGTACAGCACAACCAATCTTCCTTTGTATCATCTCATCTTCTTAAAATACTTCTCTTATCAACCAATCTAAATTTAATAATTTAATAGTAATAAGATATCAAACAAACTAACAATTTTCATATCTATAAAAATACTTCTCCTATCAACCAATCATACATTATTTCATCACTAGGCCCTGTTTCGTACATTGTATAAGGCATGATAGAATTATTTAACAATATCAAATAGAATTTTATCACATGTTTGAAGCTATATGAGTTAAAAACTAAACTTAAAAGAAGAAAACACAAAGAAATGATTTAGCAGATACCTGCATACTCAAACAAGAACTCCTTTTTCCGAATCCACTGGTCAGAATGCAAACACCACCCTTTCCTTGCATCCCTCACAATCTTCACCCGAACAGCAACCCCATTCTGAATCAACCGGTTTCCGCACTCTGGTCCGCACCCACATCCCGGCCCGCACTCACTGCCCACGTCATCTAGCACACCCAAGCCCAAACAAGGGCAGTCGGAACCCACACCGCCACAAGCCTCGCAGTCACAACCAGACAACACACTTTGACCTAACTCGTCGACCAAACTCACCGATTCCGCGGGGATCCGACTCGGCGCGGAGGCGGGAGGAGCAGCGGATCCCCAGGGTTGGCGGAGGAGGCGGGATGCGACGGAGGGAAGGATGAGGGAAGGGGTGTAGAGGAAGTAGGCATAGGGGTAGTGGTTGACGGTGTTGTAGAAAGGGACTGGAAGGTTCTCGAAGGTTCTAGAAGCGTCAGAGGATCGGCGGGTGGTGATGGAGGCAAAAGAAGCGTCAGCTGAAGAAAAATACAAAATACGAACTAATAGAAAAGTTAGGGTTTGTGATCTACCAGCTGCGCGAAGGGAATCTGATAAAGAAAGTGCTGATCTGGAACGAAAAGAAGCTCGGAATCCGACGGCAACGAATCTTCTACGGTGGCGGTGGAGGCTGTGTCTGTGTAGGGGCTGCGGTGGCTGCACCGCTGAGGGGCTGCGAGGCTGTGGGGGTTACGGGGAGCTGCGAGGGCTGATGCGGGGGCTGCGTGGCTGCAGTGGCGGCAGAGACTGCGGTGGCTGTGGGCGGCGGGGTGCAGGGCGAAGTGAATGGCGAGTGAAATGGAGTGAATGGCGAGTAACTAGGTGTGAATGGCGAGTGAATGGAGTTAATCTTCAACTAGGGTTTTTAACATTTCTGACGGATTTCATTTAAATTACAGACGAATTTTCTGTCTGTAATAATTTAATAAAATGCGCATTTTGTCTACTTAATTACAGACGGAAAATCCGTCTGTAACTATTCGCACGAAAAAAAAATTAATTTTTCCGACGGAAATATAGACGGATTCTCTTTTCCGTCTGTAATTTATGCTAATCGATTTTTTTTGTTTTCCGACAAAAAAATCCCTCTGAAATTCCGTCTGTATTTCAGTGGGATAAAATCCGTCGGAAATATCTGTAAGTAATAACTAGTTTTCTAGTAGTGATACCATGTTCATCTATGCACTTTCGGGGCAGTTTTCTCCCTCAGATTTAGTGTTCACCATGCAGTGCCATATATGCTTGGAAAGCTCTAGATGTCTACTTTCCAATGCCACTAAAATCACTTCATTTGGAGTTTTGTAGCTCGAGTTATTCTTTTTGGAGTGTAAAGAGGTCAGGGTTGCAAATCCTCTTTGCTCCTTTTGAGCTTAATTGAGCTTAATTTGTGTTTCTTTGCTTCTTTTTCTTCTTATTTCCTACAAAGTTTATCAAACCAAAAGATCAAAGAAATATAACATTTAAGCACAAATCATCAATTTCTTGTATGAAAAAGCATAGAAAAACATGACATGATGACATGTCATCACAACACCAAACTTAAACCTTGCTTGTCCCCAAGCAAGAAAAGAATCATGCAATAAAGATTGACAATCTAAGCTAAGAAGAATAGCAAGTTAATGTTCATGGTAGGCTAGTTTTCTATACATGCTACAATCACAAAAGAAATGTAAATGATTGATGCTTCTATCTAGCTCATTTTATGAAATCTTTTCCTTATGTTTCTTCCTTGAAACAAGCTTTTGAATTTATTTTTTTCTTGAAACAAGCTTTTGATGAACTTGAGCCTAACCTTGACTTCTAAGTGTTTTGTTTTCAAGCTTTTTGCTTGATACATAAACACCACAAGTATTTAACAATGGAATTGTCATTGGTACTCAAAGCCTTCAGCTTTCTCATTCTTTCCATTTTGCTTTTCTTAATTTGCAATTGCTTCTTCAAGGTTTTCATGATTTCAAAAAATTTCACAAAATGTCCTAGATGAAAACTTCAATTAAATAAAATCCAATGTAATTGAGCAACAATTAATCATACTAGCCTTCCAATTACTTGTATGCTCATGCTAAATTCTTCTTTAATTCCTTGTTTGTTTATGATCATGATGCTTTACTGCTTTTGAACTCACAGAATTCAAGTTGGTAGTCATAATGCCACAACATGATGTTACAAATCAAAATTCAAGCTATGCTTATTCATACCACACATGCATACAGAGAATATAAAGACAATCATGCAATTTAAAGTGCTGGAAACAAATGAGAGGAAAAAGAACTTTACAACCTTGTAATTCATCTTCTCTATTATTATCATTTTCCTCCCATTCTCCTCCTTCCCATACCACACTTAGAATGCTTGCTCATCCTTAAGCAACAATTAGAAAAATGGTGGTGGGGTCTAAAATGGATCATAAATGTCTTACACAAGAAGATGTCAGTAGCATATGTGTTTAAGCAAGCAAGTTAAAAATAACCATCAAGGCACAAAAAAATAGAAACATTGTGATTGCAAACATAAGAGGGTGTGCATGATACATTGCATAAAGAATAAGTGGCACACCAAACTTAGTGTGACACTTTCACTTGAAATTGATGCAAGTATCCAGTAAGGATTGGAAGCGAATTTTGTTGCATAGCAACACCAAACTTAGAATGCAGTCACATGTCCATTTTATTTGAACTAAGACTAAGCAAAGGAAATTTTTATACGTTAAATACAATCACCAAGCCAAGAATTTGTCATTAATAAGGATTTCTTGGTGATGTATTAACAAAAACAGTTAATAAAAGAAAGCATTGAAAACAAGGAAATGACTAAAACAAAGAGAAAACTAAAATTGTCTAACTAAAAGAAAGATAACACTGCAAAAGGCCTTATGATTATGCAGACAAGTGGTGTTGCTGAATGAATTGCATAGAAAAATAAGTGGCACACCAAATTTAGAATCTTAGTGTGACATTTCCATGTAGAATTGATGCAATCATCCAAAGGGATTGAAACACAAATTGTTGCAGGGCAACACCAAACTTAGAGTGTAACCATATGCCAATTTATTGAAATTTAAACAAAGCAGACAGAGAACATAAACAAAGCAAAGAAATAAAATGTTACCCAAGGTTGGGTTGCCTCCCAACAAGCGCTCTTTTAGTGTCATTAGTTTGACATGTTGTTCTTTACTTTCTTCCTCTTCTTCCAGTTTGTTAAGAGGAATGACCTCAAGGGGGGAAAGATTCAGCTAGTGTCCCCTGTCTTGGCCTCTCCTCAGCAAGCTTCCTTTTGTTAATGGCTTGATTGAGCTTGCTTGCTGGATCAGGGGTAGGATCGGTGCTCTTGTTAGTTGTCTTCACTTCTTTAGATTCAAGACTTGGTTACTGTGTGATTATTGGAGTTTTATCTTTATCCTGAGCCTTTTGAATTGCAGCCTCAATGAGCTCTTCCTTCATGTACTTCTCTTCCTCATTTGAGAGTGAATTTTCTTGACTGGCTTCCTCACTTTCTTGTTCTTCCACTTTCACTTTTGCACTCAACATTTGAGTTAATAGAACTTTCATAGAGGAGGTCTATTGTTCTTTCCAAGATTTCTTCATCTCCTCTTCATATCTTTCAATCACAGATTCAAGTGTTCAGCATCTTTGGTTCAGGGAAGTTTGTGGGGGTTGTGAGCATTCATGTTCCTTTGCCATCTCAAGTGGCTTCTGTGGATATGCAAGTTCAGGTTCAAATTCCTCCTCCGCTTCATTCTTCATTGAAATTTCACTTGATACAGTAGCCTTTTCTTCTTGCCCTTCCACTTTCTTCTTTGCACTCAACATTTGATCTACCATCACTTCCATGTTTGTGAGGGAGTTTTCTCGTTCTTTCCAGGATTTCTTTGTCTCCTCCTCATATCTTTTGAACATGGACTCAAGCTTTGAGAGTCTTTGGTTCATGGAAGTTTGTGTTGGTTGTGAGTCATGGGAGGGATTTTGTGTTGAGGTGATAAGCGGATAATTTATATGCTTTTTGGCATTGTTTTTAAGTAGTTTTTAGTATGTTTTGGTTAATTTTTATTATATTTTTATTACTTTTCAAGCAAAATTCACATTTCTGGACTTTACTATGAGTTTGTATGTTTTTCTGTGAATTCAGGTATTTTCTGGCTAAAATTGAGGGACCTGAGCAAAAATCTGATTCAGAGGCTGAAAAAGGACTGCAGATGCTGTTGGATTCTGACCTCCCTGCACTCAAAATAGATTTTATGGAGTTACAGAACCCCAATTGGTGCGCTCCCAATTGAGTTGGAAAGTAGACATCCAGGGCTTTCCAGCAATATATAATAGTCCATATTTTGCCCGAGTTTTGACGACTCAAGCTGGCACTCAAACACCAACTTCCTGCCCTATTCTGAAGTTAAACGCCAGAAACAGGTTACAAACTAGAGTTAAACGCCACAAACAGGCTGCAACCTGGCGTTTAACTCCAAGAGAAGTCTCTACACGTGTAAATCTCAATGCTCAGTCCAAGAACACACCAAGTGGGCCCCGGAAGTGGATTTCTGCATCATTTACTTAACTCTGTAAATCCTAGTAACTAGTTTAGTATAAATAGGACTTTTTACTATTGTATTAGATGTCTTGGTCATTCTAGTTCCCTCTCTGGGGGCCGAAGCCAATGAACACCATTATCACTTATGTATTTTCAACGGTGGAGTTTCTACACCCCATAGACTAAGGTGTGGAGCTCTGCTGTTCCTCATGAATTAATGCAAAGTACTATTGTTTTTCTATTCAATTCAAGCTTATTCTTATTCTAAGATATTCATTCGCACCTAAGAACATGATGAATGTGATGATTATATGACGGTCATGACCATTCTCACCCATGAACGCGTGCCTGACAACCACTTCCGTTCTACATGAAAACAAGCTTGAATGCATATCCCTTAGCCTCCTGGTTCATGATCAGAGTCTTCGTGGTATAGGCTAGAATTATTGGCGGCCATTCCTGAGATCCGGAAAGTCTAAACCTTGTCTATAGTATTCTGAGTAGGATCTGGGGATGGGATGACTGTGACGAGCTTCAAACTCGCGAGTGTTGGGCGTAGTGACAGACGCAAAAGGATCAATGGATCCTATTCCAACATGATCGAGAACCGACAGATGATTAGCCGTGCGGTGACAGCACATTTGGACGATTTTCACTGAGAGGACGAACGGTAGCCATTGACAACGGTGATCCCCCAACATACAGCTTGCCAAGGAAAGGAATATGAAGGATTGAATGAAGGCAGTAGGAAAGTAGAGATTCAGAAGGAGCAAAGCATCTCCATACGCTTATCTGAAATTCTCACCAATGAATTACATAAGTATCTCTATCTTATTTTATGTTATATTTATATTTTAATTCTCGAAACCTCATAACCATTTGAATCTGCCTGACTGAGATTTACAAGATGGCCATAGCTTGCTTCAAGCCAACAATCTCCGTGGGATTTACCCTTACTCACGTAAGGTTTATTACTTGGACAACCCAGTGCACTTGTTGGTTAGTTGTGCGGAGTTGTGACAAAGAAGTTGAGATTACATTCATGCGTACCAAGTTTTTGGTGCTGTTTTAGAGATCACAATTTCGTGCACCATGAGGCATAGTCAAGTGATGAAGAATTTTCAAATGTAGAAATGGGAGGTGAGGTTGGACAATATCTCATGTGATTAGCTTGATCAATTTGTGGCTCTGGAGCAAATCTCCATGGATTGGAGTGCTCAGAATTTGTAATTTCTTGGTGATACTCCCAGCCACCATTAGGATAACGACTTGAATCATTTTGTGGTGGTGAGAAATATCCCATATGATTCTCTTGCTCATCTTGTGGTTCTGAAGCATATCTCCATGGATTGGAGTGCTCAGTATCTGAAATTTCTTGGTGATATTCCCAGCCACCATTAGAGATTTGTGATGGTGGGTAATATCCCATAAAAGTTGTTTGATCACAAGATGATTTGAACTCCAATTGAACTTTGTAAAACACAACACCAATAAAAATTGAAATTGCTCATATCAGAGACGAGAATTTCTTAGTAAGTAACACAAACACCTTGCTTATTGAAGTCAACGTTGAAGTCAACGTGATCATATTTGGGTTAGGAACGTTAGTGAAAAAGGTGATTGTCACTAACGTTCTCGAACCCACACTTTCACTTAACGTTGACACCACTAACATCCTGAGTTAAAGTTCCTGCCTACTTCACCTTTTCTCTCTTCACCTTTTCTCTCTGAAAAGGATAACTACTTCAAACTCAAGATTCAGAGGCCCATACCCAAGACTTGAAGAGCCAACTAGAAGATGAGAAGAGTAGTATATATAGGAATAGCTTCGAATTAGTTAGGGAGTTAGAAAAATTAGGGAGCCTTTGGCATAGAACTACTCTCTGTATTTTACTTTCTGTGCACTTCTAGTTTTACTTTCATCATGTATTCTCCATCTTGTTTTTTATTTTCCAGAGCTATGAACAACTAAACCCCTTTCATTGGGTTAGGGAGCTCTGTTGTAATTTGATGGATCAATATTAGTTTTCATTCTCCTTCTTCTATCTTTTCTCTTGATTTTACTAGAAAGCTTTCGATCTTCATCCAATTGGGTAGTTATCTTGGAAAAGAAGCTATTCATACTTGGATCTCTTCTGAACCTTGAAAGAGGAATGAAGAGATCATGCTAGAAATGTTTTCTCATGCTGGACCAAATTGGGTTTGGATGGATATGTGACTATAATCCTACCAACACTTGATTTGAGAAATGCATGTGGTATAATCAGTGACCATACTTCATCTCTTCTCATGAGCAATTGACCAAGGAATTGGCTATTGATCAAGATTTGAGAGATTGAATTACCAAGAAATTGGAATTCGATCACTTAAGATTGCCAAGGAGATCAATGAACGCATTGATTGAGGAAGAGATGAAAATGAACTTGATCCGGAGAATGCAACATCTCCTGAGCCCAATGAACTCCCCATTTCTGACCTTACCCATTCTCTTTAATTTCTGCCATTTACTTTTATGAGCAATTACCCCATTCCCGTTTAAGATTCTGCAATTTACTTTCCGCCATTTACATTCAGCTCTTTATTTCTAGCATTTACTGTTTCTGCTATTTACTTTCCCGCCATTTAATTTTCTGCAAATCTCAAATCAAATTCTGGTTCGCTCAACTAGAACATTCCTCTAATAAAAGTTGCTTGATCAATCAATCTCTGTGGGATTTGACCTCACTCTATTGTGATTTTTTACTTGACGACAAATTCGATACACTTGCCAAAGAAAATTTGTTGAGAGACAAGTTTTGTGCGTATCACTTATCAGCAAAGAATAAAAACAAAGTTTTTGGCACCGTTGCCGGGGATTGTTCGAGTTTGGACAACTGACGGTTCATCTTGTTGCTCAGATTAGGTAATTTTATTTTAATTCTAAGCTTTTTGTTTTTATTTTTATTTTCGAAAAAGTTTCAAAAAAATATTATTCTATGTTCTTCAGAATTTTTAAGAATGAATTCTAGAGTTTCAGATGATGCATTTATCATCACAGGAGCTAGTTGATTCCATCAATTTGGCTGTTGTATATAATGTCCTGCTGAAGCTTGGCTAGCCATGTCTAATCTTTTTAGACTGAAGCTTTAGACTAACATTGCACGATTCCTGGAATTCTTATTAAAAATTTTGAAATCCTTATTTTTCTTTTTCCAAATAATTTTTGAAAAATACAAAATTTTTGTTTTATAAAATCATAAAACCAAAAATAATTTTGTGTTTCTTGTTTGAGTCTAGTGTCAATTTATAAGTTTGGTGTCAATTGCATCTTTTTAATTTTCAAAAAAAAAATTCGAAAACTCATGCATGGTGTTCTTCATGATCTTCAAGTTGTTCTTGATGATCTTCTTTGTTTGATTTTTGCATTTTTATGTTTTGTGTCTTTTCTTGTTTTTCATATGCATTTTCAACTTGTCATTGTCTAAAGTTTGAAAATTTCTAAGTTCGGTGTCTTGCATGTTTTTCTTTTCTAAGAAAAAAAACAAAAGTCTTGATGTTCATCCTGATCTTCAAAGTGTTCTTGCATGTATTAGTTGTTTTGATTCATAATTTCTATGTTTTGTTTCAATTTGGTGTTTTTCTCTCTCTTTACTAAAAATTCAAAAATAAAAAATATATCTTTCCTTATTTTACTCATCAATTTCAATTTCAAAATGCTATCTTTTTCAAATCCTTTTCAAAAATCAAATCTTTTTCATTTATTTTTACATATTTTTTATTTTTTTTTTTAATTTGATTTTCAAAATCTTTTTCTTATTCTTACTTCATATTTTCGAAAATCTCACTAACATTTAATGTTTTGATTCAAAAATTTTCAAGTTGTTACTTGCCTATTAAGAAAGGTTCAATCTTTAAACTCTAGAATCATATCTTTTTAGTTTCTTGTTAGTCAAGTAATCAACTTTAATTTTCAAAATCAAATCTTTTTAAATTTCCAATTCAAATCTTTTTTAAAATGATTTTCAATCATATCTTTTTCTATTTCAATCATATCTTTTTCAAAAATCAGTTTCAAAATCTTTTCTAACTTCTTATCTTTTCAAATTTGATTTTCAAATCTTTTTCAATTAACTACGTGACTTTTTGTTTGATTTTAAAAGTTTTCTATTTTAATCATATCTTTTTTAAAACCACCAAACTATTTCTTTCTCTCCAACTTTCGAAAATCACTAACAATTTTTCAAAATTCTTTTTAATTAACTAATTGTTTCAAATTTTAATTTTAATTTTATTTCTCCTTTTAATTTTTGAATTCTAACTAATAATTAAAATAAAAACAAAAATATTTTTCTTTTATTTTTTTAAAATTCGAAATTCTCTCTCTTATCTCTCTCATCTCTCTTTTCTCCTTCTTCTATTCTTCTCTTCTTCTACTCACATAAAGGAATCTCTATACTGTGACATAGAGGATTCCTCTTCTTTTCTGTTCTATTCTTTTTCATATGAGCAGGAACAGGGACAAAGACATTCTTATTGACGCTGATCCTGAACCTGAATGGACTCTTAAGAGGAAACTAAGAGAAGCTAAAGCACAACCCTCTGGAGAGGACCTGACAGAAATTTTCGAAAAAGAAAGAGACATGGCTGATAAACCATTATTTTATGGTTTATATTGTGTTTAATTGTGTGGTTTTATCAAATCTTTACCCACTTATTCATATGATTAGCATGTATTTACAATTCCTTCCCAAAATTATTCCATGGTTGAAAACTTGCTTCCTAGAGACTTTTAATTATGTATTTTAATTCTCCTTTATTTCATTCGATGCCGTGATCCCTGTGTTAAGTGTTTCAGGATTTATAGGGCATGAATGACTTGGAAATTGGAGAGGAGGCTTGCAAAAATGGAAGGAACACAAGAAATTAAGGAGATGACCAGCAAGAAGAGACGCGGACGCATGGCTCACGCAACCGCGCGAAACGGAGAAATCGTAGTAACGCGCCTGTGTGCCTAACGCAAACGCATGGATTGGAAACTGCACGGATGACGCAAATGCGTGGAAGATGCGCACGCGTGGCAAGGCAAAATGCTGGATGACGCGAACGCGTGGATGACGCGATCGCATGACGTGCGCGATCTGCAGAATTTGCAGAATTTGCTGGGGGCGATTTTGGGCCATGTTTTGAACTAGTTTTTGGCCCAGAAAAGCAGATTAGAGCCAGGGAACATGCAGAGACGAGAGGAGACATTCATTCCGGATGATTTTTAGTTTTTAGATCTGAATTTACTCCTCCTTTAATTTTTTCTCTACACATTTATAGTTCCTAGGATTTTGTTTTTATTGCTTTTTGGATTGGGATATTGAGAAGAGTTATTACCTCCGCCAAGACTTCATCATTCTAGTTTGTTTTCCTTACTTGTCACTTACTCTTTCATATCCTTAATTTGTTCAGAATTACTATTGGATTATTTTTAGAATTTATTAATACAAGAACTATTTTTATTTTTAATTGGTCTTTAGGATTATTATTTATCATGTCTTCCTTTATTTCCCTTTCTTATTTTGTGAAGTTTACATTCATAATGAGCGAGTAGTTCCATAACTTGATTGGGAGTTGATTGAAAGGAGAACCTTGAGTTGGAATGCTCAAGAGTAAAATTGTAATTGGGTTTATTGTTGGATCGCCCTCTAGTCACTGACACTAATCCTTCCCAAGGGAGAGGATTAGAACTTGTGAATAGAAATAGACTTCCAACTTGATTGACTTTCGTCTACCTGGTAAAGGATAACTAAGCAGAACAACCTTCAATTATCAATTAATCTTGGGAGAACTCCAACAAGGATAGACTTTCCTACTAATCTACTCCCGGTCAAGATTTTTATTTAAATTACATAAATTCTCTTATTTAATTTCCTATTTATCAAACTCAAAACCATTTTTGAAAATATCTGATTAATAAAATAGCACATCTTTCTGCAACTCGTTGGGAGACGACCTGGGATTCATACTCCCAGTATTTTAATTCTAATTTTGTGACAACACTTCTAAATTGATAAGCGGATTTTTGTTGGTTAAGAACTGTACTTGCAACGTATCTCTTACATTAATTTCTTAATCCGCCAATTTCCGCTACGTCAATTTTTGGCGCCGTTGCCGGGGAGTTGCAATAGAGTGCTAAGTTATTGATTGGAATTTATTTATTTGCATTTTATTTTATTTTGCTACTATGAGCTGCATGTTTCTTTCATTAAATGACGCGTTCACTTCCTGATCCAAGCTTGCCAGTATTTGATCCTGAGATTGAAAGAACTATTTCACGTATAAGGCAAGCTCGGCGTCGGTTAGTCCTCTTCGAGGGCAAATCTGAAACGTCACTTGAGGAAGAAAGAAGCTCCCTTTCTACTGATTCGGTTGATTAACGTGCAGGTGACATGGCAGCACCTAGGAGAGTTACTGTCCAGGAAGCTGGAGCCCCTGATTTTACACTGCAACCGTATCAAGCGCATCACCCAGTAGTGGCTGTAGATTTTGAACTCAAGACTGCACTACTCAACTTGATGCCTAAGTTTTATGGCTTACCTGCTCAAGAGCCTATCAAGCACCTTAGGGATTTCCAGGTAGCCTGTTCTACTGTCAGGCATGATGGTACAGATGAAACTTCTATTTTGTTAAAAGCCTTCTCATTCTCTCTTGTGGGAAAGGCGAGAGAGTGGTACTACACTCAACCCGCAGCAACTGTTTCTAACTGGGATACACTTAGAAGAGAATTATTGGAAAATTTCTTTCCAGCTGAAGTTACTGATAAACTGAGGAAAGACATTTCCATGATTGTTCAGGATGAATTCGAGACTCTCTACAAATACTCGGAGTGCTTCAACAATCTTCTGGAAGCATGCCCCCACCATATGATTGACAAGATAGTGTTGCTCGGCTACGTCACACAGGGCATGAGGCCTCAAGATAAGACCACATTGGAAAGTGCTAGCAACGGGTCTATGAAAAAGTACAAGACCACTGATGAGGCATGGCAATTGATTAGTGACTTAGCTGAATTTACTCGGAATCACAGGCAGAAACAAAGCCGATCAAAAGCTGTTGCAGAGGTATCCTCTAGTAGAGAGACTGCTGCCCTAACTCAAGAGTATATGTGAAATGACCAACTTACTGAAGTAAATGCAGTTGAGTCAACAACAAGCTTAGCAAGCTCAGCCCTCTCTACCACAGCAAAGCCAACAGTTAGTTCCACAGAGAGTGTGTGGAATCTGTGCTGATTATAGTCATTATACTGATGAATGTCCGCAGCTCCAATAGGAAGACAATACTGTAGCAACCACTCATAACTTTTATGACCGCCCCAATCAAGGATACAATCAAGGTGGCAGCTACAACCATGGATGGCAGGACAATTCCAACCAAGGTTGGAGAGATAATTCTAACCAGGGTTGAAGGGACAACAATAACAGAGGAGGCAGAGATAATCAAGGAAACCAGAGGTGGAATAATAACAACAACAGGCAGCAGAACCAGAACCAGCCTTACAGAGCACCTCACCTGAGGCAATCCCAAGGACCACAGCACAACCAACAACAAGTGCCTCAGGTCACTTATTCTAATTCCTCTCCAAATGATGAGATGTTTCAATCCATTGCGCAAGGACAAAAGAACATGGAAAGTTCACTTAACGGTCTAACATCCGCTATACAAACTCTCATCTCTAAGATGGGATCATCCAATACTTCAAACACTCAACATGCAAGCTCCAGTAGAATTCCTTCTCAACCGTTACCCAATCCAAAGGGTGGCATCAATGCTATCACCCTAAGGTTCGGAACCATACTGCAAGAGAGGAATCAGGAGGAGCCAAACCCACCTGAACACGCCCCAGCTGAAGAGGTGGTGGAAGTAAAGGATGCTGAAGAGGAAGAGGACATACAAGACATGGTTAAAGAAGAAGAAGCTCAACCACAGAAAGAAGCACCAAGAGTTGCAGACGCTGCAGAAAATGCCCTCCCTATTCCATTTCCACAAATTGCAAGGAAGCCCAGGAAGCAGATGGAACTTGATCCCAAAATGGTAGAAATATTCAAAAAGGTTGAGGTAACTGTTCCCCTTTTTGATGTTATTCAGCAGGTACCTAAATACGCAAAGTTTCTAAAAGATTTATGTATACATAAAGACAAAATTAATGAATTAGAAACTATTCCTTTAGGTAGTTCTATATCTGCTTTAATGGGAGGTATACCTGAAAAGTGTAGTGATCCAGGTCCATGTATGGTTAACTGTACTATTGGAGGTGTGATATTTTCAGACTGCATGTGTGATTTAGGAGCGTGTGTTAGTATAATGCCTTTGTCTATATATGATACCTTGAGGCTCCCTCCCTTAAAAAGGTCGACAGCTCATTTTATGTTAGCAGATAAAAGCATTATTACAGTGATTGGAGTTGCTGAAGATGTATTAGTGAGCATTAAAGGGCTCACATTTCCCATTGACTTCTATATCCTGGAAATGCCCCCTAATGACTCAAGAAGGCCATCATCAATCCTGCTTGGAAGACCATTCCTGAAGACTTCAAAGTTCAAGCTAGACGCATTTTCAAGAACTTAATCTTTTGAAATAGATGGCAGAATAGTGAAATTCAGTTTAAATGAAGCTCTGAAGCACCCTCGGGATGATCATTCTATCTCCTAGTGTGACATCATAGATGAAACTGTGGCTGAAGTTCATCAGGAGGAATTAGAAGAGAAGTACATAGGGCAAGATCCAAGTGTGGGGATATTCTCAGAGGACAATGAGAGCACTGCACCATTATCACCAGCTCTGAATGATCCAGAGCCTGGCCATGAGCAGAAATTAGAATTAAAGCCCCTCCCTCCACACCTCAAGTATGCTTACCTTGAGGACAAGCAGAAGTTTCCAGTTATCATTGCAAGGGAGCTCACTTCTCAACAAGAAAAACAGCTACTCAGTGTGCTAAGAAAACACAAGAAAGCAATTGAATGGAGCCTAGCGGATATAGTAGGCATCAACCCTCAAGTTTGTGAGCACAAAATATTCCTAGAAGAGGGAGCAAAGCCTGTCCGTTAACCTCAAAGAAGGTTGAATCCCACCATCTTAGAAGTTGTCAAGAAAGAAGTAACCAGGCTACTTGAAGCATATATCATTTACCCCATCTCAGATAGCAAATGGGTCAGTCCAGTACATGTGGTGCCCAAGAAGTCTGGAATCACAACAGTAAGAAAAGAGCACGGAGAGCTTCTGACAACTAGAGTACAGAATTCATGGAGAGTTTGCATTGACTATAGGCGTCTCAACCAAGCCACTCGCAAGGATCATTACCCTTTGCCATTCATTGATCAGATGCTTGATCGCCTGTCAAGTAAATCCCATTATTACTTTTTAGATGGTTATACAGTCTATTTTTAAATCCGTATAGCTCCCGAAGATCAGGAAAAGACTACTTTTACATGTCCTTTTGGAACTTATGCTTATAAGAGAATGCCCTTTGGCTTATGCAATGCACCAGCTACTTTCCAAAGGTGCATGATGAGTCTTTTCTCTGACCTTATTGAGAACTGTATGAAGGTTTTTATGGATGATTTTAGCATTTATGGTGATTCATTTAGCCTTTGCTTAGATAGTTTATCTAGAGTATTAGATAGATGTGTTAGTATGAACCTTGTATTGAATTTTGAAAAATGTCACTTTATGGTAAAACAAGGGATTGTGCTAGGACATGTTGTGTCTAATACTGACATTTCTGTGGATCCAGCAAAGGTGGATGTTATTTCTAGTTTACCTTACCCCTCCTCTGTGAGGGAAGTCCGTTCGTTCCTTGGTCATGCAGGTTTTTACCGGAGGTTCATTAAGGACTTTAGTAAGGTAGCACTACCCTTATCCAGACTACTGTAGAAAGATATTGAGTTCGAGTTCAGTGAGGATTGCAAACAAGCATTTGATAAGCTGAAGACCGCCTTGACTCAAGCTCCAATTGTGAGAGGACCAGACTACAGCTAGCCATTTGAAATCATGTGCGATGCCTCCAATCATGCAGTAGGAGCGGCGCTGGCTCAGCGTGAAGGTAAGGATCCTTTTGTAATTGCTTATGAGTCTAAGACTTTAGACGCTGCTCAGTCTAATTACACTACTACTGAGAAAGAGCTTCCTGCTATTGTTTTTGCTCTGAATAAATTCCGAACCTATTTACTTGGTGATAAAGTAGTAGTGTACTCAGACCACGCAGCTCTAAAGTATTTATTAGCTAAAAAGGAGTCCAAACCAAAGCTTATACGTTGGATACTGCTACTACAAGAATTTGATTTAAAAATTAAGGATAGGAGTAGTACCCAGAATCTAGTGGCAGACCACTTGAGTCGCCTTGAGCACATTAAGGATATCTCCACTCCTATAAATGATAATTTCCCATTCGACAACTTACAAGCAGTATCTAAAGTAGTCCCTTGGTATGCGTGGTATGCGAAACTGTTACTCAGGTTGTGAATATCTTCACAACTTCGCATAACTAACCAGCAAGTGCACTGGGTCGTCCAAGTAATACCTTACGCGAGTAAGGGTCGAATCCCACGGAGATTGGTGGTATGAAGCAAGCTATGGTCACCTTGTAAATCTCAGTCAGGCGGATATAAAATAGTTATGAAGTTTTCAAAAATAGAAAATATAATAAGGATAGAAATACTTATGTAAATCATTGGTGAGAATTTCAGATAAACGTATGGAGATGCATTCGTTCCTCTGAACCTCCGCTTTCCTGCTGTCTTCATCCAATCAGTCTTACTCCTTTCTATGGCTAGCTTTAGGTAAGGATGTCACCGGTGCCAATGGCTACTTTCAATCCTCTCGGGAAAATGGTCCAAATGCTCTGTCACAGCACGGCTAATCGTCTGGAGGCATCACCCTTGTCGATGGTTGCATCCTATTCCTCTCTATGAAAATGGTCCGATGCGCTGTCACTACATGGCTAATCATCTTGGAGGTTCTCGATCATACTGGAATAGGATTTACTATCCTTTTGCATCTGTCACTATGCCCAGCACTTGCGAGTTTGGAGTTCGTCACAGTCATTCAATCCCAGAGTCCTACTCGGAATACCACGGACAAGGTTTAGACTTTCCAGACTCTCATGAATGCCGCCATCAATCTAGCTTATACCACGAAGATTCTGATTAAGAGATCTAAGAGATACTCATTCAATCTAATGTAGAACGGAAGTGGTTGTCAGGCACGCATTCATAAGGAATGATGATGATTGTCACGTTCATCACATTCAGGTTGAAGTGCGAATGAATATCTTAGAAGCGAAATAAGATGAATTGAATAGAAAACAGTAGTACTTTGCATTGATCTTTGAGGAACAGCAAAGCTCCACACCTTAATCTATGGAGTGTAGAAACTCTACCATTTGAAAATACATAAGTGAAAGGTCCAGGCATGGCCGAATGGCCAGCCCCTCTGATCTAAGAACCAGGCGTCCAAAGATGTCTAATACAATAGTAAAAAGTCCTATTTATAATAAACTAGCTACTAGGGTTTACAGAAGTAAGTAATTGATGCATAAATCCCCTTCCAGGGCCCACTTGGTGTGTGCTTGGGCTGAGCTTGAATGTTATACGTGTAGAGGTCCTTCTTGGAGTTGAATGCCAGCTTTTGCGCCAGTTTGGGCGTTGAACTCCACTTTGCAACTTGTTTCTGGCGCTGGACGCCAGAATTGGGCAGAGAGCTGGCGTTGAACGCCAGTTTGCGTTATCTAAACTTGGGCAAAGTATGGACTATTATATATTGCTGGAAAGCCCTAAATGTCTACTTTCCAATGCAATTCGAAGCGTGCCATTCTGAGTTTTGTAGCTCCAGAAAATCCATTTTGAGTACAAGGAGGTCAGAATCCAACAGTATCAGCAGTCCTTCTTCAACCTCTGAATCTGATTTTTGCTCAAGTCCCTCAATTTCAGCCAGAAAATACCTGAAATCACAGAAAAATACACAAACTCATAGTAAATTCCAGAAATGTGAATTTAACATAAAAACTAATGAAAACATCCCTAAAAGTAACTAGATCCTACTAAAAACATACTAAAAATAATGCCAAAAAGTGTATAAATTATCCGCTCATCACAACACCAAACTTAAATTGTTGCTTGTCCCCAAGCAACTGAAAATCAAATAGGATAAAAAGAAGAGAATATACTATAAATTCCAAACTATCAATGAAACATAGCTCCAATCAGATGAGCGGGACTTGTAGCTTTTTGCCTCTTGAATGGTTATGGCATCTCACTTTATCCATTGAGATTCAAAATGATTGGCATCTATAGGAACTCAGAGTTCAGATAGTGTTATTGACTCTCCTAGTTCAGTATGATGATTCTTGAACACAGCTTCTTTATGAGTCTTGGCCGTGGCCCTAAGCACTTTGTTTTCCAGTATTACCACTGGATACATAAATGTCACAGACACATAATTGGGTGAACCTTTTCAGATTGTGACTCAGCTTTACTAAAGTCCCCAATTAGAGGTGTCCAGGGTTCTTAAGCACACTCTTCTTTTGCTTTGGACCTTGACTTTAACCGTTCAGTCTCAAGTTTTCACTTGACACCTACACGCCACAAGCACATGGTTAGGGACAGCTTGGTTTAGCCGCTTAGGCCAGGATTGTATTCCTTTAGGCCCTCCTATCCACGGATGCTCAAAGCCTTGGGATCCTTTTTATTTACCCTTGCCTTTTGGTTTTAAGGGTTATTGACTTTTTGCTCTTGCCTTTTGGTTTTAAGAGCTTTTGGCTTTTTCTGCTTGCTTTTTCTTTCTATTTTATTTTTTTTACTCTTATATTTTTTTTCTTCTGTTATAGTTTTTTTTTTCTGCAAGCTTTGTTCTTTGCTGCTTTTTCTTGCTTCAAGAATCATTTTTATGATTTTTCAGATTATCAAATAACATGTCTCCTTGTCATCATTCTTTCAAGAGCCAACATATTTAACATTCTTAAACAACAACTTCAAAAGACATATGCACTGTTCAAGCATTCATTCAGAAAAAAAGAAGCATTGTCACCACATCAATATAATTAAACTAAGTTCAAGGATAAATTCGAAACTCATGTACTTCTTGTTCTTTTAAATTAAAACATTTTTCATTTAAGAGAGGTGATGGATTCATAGGACATTCATAACTTTTAAGACATGGTTACTAACTACTAATGATCATGTAATGAGGACACAAACACAGATAAGCACTTTAACATAGAGAAAACGAAAACAGAGAATGTAAGAACAAGGAATGAGTCCACCTTAGTGATGGTGGCATTTTCTTCTTGAGGAAACAATGATGTCCTTGAGCTCTTCTATGTCTCTTCCTTATCTTTGTTGCTCCTCCCTCATTGCTTTTTGATCTTCTCTGATTTCATGAAGGATGATGGAGTGCTCTTGATGTTCCACCCTTAGTTGTCCCATGTTGGAACTTAATTCTCCTAGGGAGGTGTTGATTTGCTCCCAAAAATTCTGTGGAGGAAAGTGCATTCCTTGAGGTATCTCAGGGGTTTCTTGATGATGAGCTTCTTCATGTGCCTGTTGAGATCCATGAATGTGCTCTCTTGGTTGCTCCATCCTTTTCTTAGTGATGGGCTTGTGAGATGAATCTTTCCATCTCCCTTGGCTCAGAGGTGGAAGCAATTGCCTTCCCTTTTCTCTTTCTTGAGGTTTCTCTGGCCTTAGGTGCCATTAATGGTAATGGAAAAACAAAAAGCTATGCTTTTACCACACCAAACTTAGAATGTTGCTCGCCCTCGAGCATTAGAAGAAAGAATAGAAGAAGAAGAAGAAGATATGGAGGAGATGGAGGGATGTGTGTATGGATATGAGTGGTGAATGGAAAATAGAAGGGATGATCATGAATGGAGAGAGAGAGGGTGAGGTGGGTGGGGATCCTGTGAGATTCACAGATCCTAAGATGATCCTGTGGTGTCCACAGATCCTGAAGTGTCAAGGATTTACATCCCTGCACCAAATTAGGCATGCAAAATGCCCTTGCACACAACTCTGGGCGTTCAGCTCCAGATTGGTGCTTGTTCTGGGCGTTGAACGCCCATTTGTGGCCCATTTCCGGCGTTGAACGCCAGAACCATGCTTGTTCTGGGCGTTCAGTGCCAGCTCTTCTCCAGGGTGCATTTCTGGCGTTCAAACGCCCAGATGCTACCCATTTCTGGCGTTCAACGCCAGAACCATACTCTGTTCTGGCGTTGAACGCCCAAAACATGCTTCTTACTGGCGTTTAAATGCCAGTAAGGTCTTCCTCCAGGGTGTGATTTTTCTTCTGCTGTTTTTTATTCCGTTTTCAATTTTTTCATTTATTTTGTGACTCCACATGATCATGAACCTATAAAGACATATAACTAAGAAAAATATAGTTAGATAAAAATTGGGTTGCCTCCCAACAAGCGCTTCTTTAATGTCAATAGCTTGACAGTGGGCTTTCATGGAGCCTCACAAATGTTCAGAGCATTGTTGAGACTCTCCAACACCAAACTTAGAGTTTGGTTGTGGCCTCCCAACACCAATCTTAGAGTTTGACTATGGGGGCTCTGTTTGACTCTGCTTTGAGAGAAGCTTTTTATGCTTCCTCTCCATGGATGCAGAGAGAGATCCTTGAGTTGTAAACACAAGGTTGTCCTTATTTATTTGAAGGATCAATTCTCCTCTGTCCACATCAATCACAGCTCTTGCTGTGGCTAGGAAAGGTCTTCCTAGGATGATGGATTCTTCCTCATCCTTCCCAATATCCAAGACTATGAAATCAGTAGGGATGTAAAGGCCTTCAACCTTCACTAACACGTCCTCTACTTGTCCATAAGCCTGTTTTCTTGAATTGTCTGCCATCTCTAGTGAGATTTTAACAGCTTGCACCCCATAGATTCCCAGTTTCTCTATTACAGAGAGGGGCATGAGGTTTATCCCTGAACCAAGGTCACACAGAGCCTTTTCAAAGATCATGTTGCCTATGGTACAAGGTAGTAAGAACTTTCCAGGATCCTGTTTCTTCTGAGGCAATGTCAGTTGATCCAGATCACTTAGTTTATTGGTGAACAAGGGAGGTTCATCTTCCCAAGTTTCAATGCCAAATAATTTGGCATTTACCTTCATGATTGCACCAAGGAACTTGGCAGCTTGCTCTTCAGTAACATCCTCATTCTCTTTAGAAGAGGAGTACTCATCAGAGCTCATGAATGGTATAAGGAGGTTCAATGGAATCCCTGTGGTCTCTAGATGAGCCTCAGGGTCCTTTGGTTCCTCAAAGGGAAACTCCTTATTGATCACTGGACGTCCCAGGAGGTCTTCCTCCTTGGGATTCACGTCCTCTCCTTCCCTTACAGGTTCGGCCATGGTAATTAATTCAATGGCCTTGCACTCTCCTTTTGGATTCTCTTCTGTATTGCTTGGGAGAGTACTAGGAGGGATTTCAGTGATCCTTTTACTCAGTTGGCCCACTTGTGCTTCCAAATTTCTAATGGAAGACCTTGTTTCATTCATGAAACTTACAGTGGCCTTAGATAGATCAGAGACTAAGTTTGCTAAATTAGAGGTATTTTGTTCAGAGTTCTCTGTCTGTTGCTGAGTGAATGATGGAAAAAGTTTATTATTGTTAAACCTGTTTCTTCCACCATTATTAAAGCCTTGTTGAGGCTTTTGTTGATCCTTCCATGAGAGATTTGGATGATTTCTCCATGATGGATTATAGGTGTTTCCATAAGGTTCACCTAAGTAATTTACCTCTGCTATTGCAGGGTTCTCAGGATCATAAGCTTCTTCTTCAGAAGATGCCTCTTGAGTACTGTTGGATGCAGCTTGCATTCCATTCAGACTCTGAGAAATCATATTGACTTGTTGAGTCAATATTTTATTCTGAGCCAATATGGCATTCAGAGTATCAATTTCAAGAACTCCCTTCTTCATAGGCGTCCCATTACTCACAGGATTCCTCTCAGAAGTGTACATGAACTGGTTATTAGCAACCATGTTAATGAGTTCTTGAGCTTCTGCAGGCGTTTTCTTTAGGTGAATGGATCCACCTGCAGAAGTATCCAATGACGTCTTTGATAGCTCAGATAAACCATCATAGAATATATCCAGGATGGTCCATTCTGAAAGCATGTCAGAAGGACACTTTTTGGTCAGCTGCTTGTATCCTTCCCAAGCTTCATAGAGGGATTCACCTTCTTTCTGTCTGAAGGTTTGAACATCAGCTCTAAGCTTGCTCAGCTTTTGAGGAGGAAAGAACTTGGCTAAGAAAGCCGTGACCAGCTTATCCCAAGAGTTCAGGCTGTCTTTGGGTTGAGAGTCCAACCATATTCTAGCTCTGTCTCTTACAGCAAAAGGGAAAAGCATGAGCCTGTAGACTTCAGGATCTACTCCATTAGTCTTAACAGTACCACAGATCTGCAAGAATTCAGTTAAGAACTGAAAAGGATCTTCAGATGGAAGTCCATAAAACTTGCAGTTCTGCTGCATCAGAGAAACTAGCTGAGGAATGGAGATGCTTCTTCCATGTAAATTGGAATTAGGTGCAGTAAAGTCACCAAGCATTCTCCTTGCATTATTGTTGTTGGGTTCGGCTGCCATCTCCTTTACTTGTTCGAAATTTTCAATAAGGTTGTCTCTGGATTGTTGTAATTTAGCTTCTCTTAGTTTTTTCTTCAGAGTCCTTTCAGGTTCTGGATCAGCTTCAACAAAAATGCCTTTTTCTTTGTCCCTGCTCATAAGAAAGAGAAGAGAAAAAGAAAAGAAGAGGAATCCTCTATGTCACAGTAAAGAGGTTCCTTATTGTTAGTAGAAGAAGAAAAGGAATAGGGGTGAAGAAGAATGAAGAATCCAAACACAAAGGTGATGATAGGAACAGAGATGTGAGATGAAGAGAAGTGTTAATAGATGAATAAATAAATAGAAGGGGATGAGAGGAGGAGAGAATTTTCGAAAATAATTTTTAAAAAAGAGTTAGTGATTTTTGAAAATAGTTTTTGAAAAAGGTTAGTAGTTTTTCGAAAATTCAAATAAAAAAATAAAATAATTAGTCTAATTAAAAAGAAATTTGGAAAAAGAGGGAAGATTTTTTCGAAAATTAGAGAGAGAGAGTTAGTTAGGTAGTTTTGAAAAAGGTAAGAAACAAACAAAAAGTTAGTTAGTTAGTTGAAACAAATTTTGAAAAGATAAGAAGTTAGGAAGTTAGAAAAGATATTTTGCAATCACTTTTTTGAAAAAGGTAAGATAAGAAGATATTTTTGAAAAGATATGATAGAAAATAGTTTTTGAAAAAGATTTGATTTTTAAAATCTCAATTAATGACTTGATTCACAAGAAATCACAAGATGTGATTCTAGAACTTAAAGTTTGAATCTTTCTTAACAAGTAAGTAACAAACTTGAAATTTTTGAATCAAAACATTAATTGATGATGTTATTTTCGAAAATATGATGTAAAATTAAGAAAAAGATTATTGAAAATATTTTTGAAATTTTCGAAAATAACTAAAAAATTGAAAAAACATTTGATTTTTGAAAAAGATTTTGAAAAAGATAAGATTTTTTTTTTAATTTGAAAATTTGATTTGACTCATAAAAACAACTAGATTTTAAAAATTTTTGAAAAAGTCAAATCTAATTTTCGAAATTATAAGAGAGAAAAAAGGAAAGATATTTTTTTGATTTTTGAAATTTTTATGATGAGAGAGAAAAACAAGAAAAATGATGCAATGCATGAAAGTTATGGATCAAAACAATGAATGCATGCAAGAATGCTATGAATGTCAAGATGAACACCAAGAACACTTATGAAGATCATGATGAACATCAAGAACACATTTTTGAAAAATTTTTAATGCAAAGAAAACATGCAAGACACCAAACTTAGAAATCTTTCATGTTTAGACACTAAGAATTCAAGAATGCATATGAAAAACAAGAAAAGACACAAAACATGCAAATGCAAAGATCAAACAAGAAGACTTACCAAGAACAACTTGAAGATCATGAAGAACACTATGAATGCATGAAAATTTTTGAAAAATGCAAGATGAGTATGCTATTGACACCAAACTTATAACATGACTCAAGACTCAAACAAGAAACACAAAAATATTTTTGATTTTTTTGTATTTTCTTTTAATTTTTTTTTTCGAAAATCATTTTGAAAAAGAAAAATAAGGATTCCAAAATTTTTAATATGAATTCCAGGAATCTTATGCTCTTTAGTCTAAAGCTCCAATCAAAGGGTCAGGCATGGCTTAATAGCCAACCAAGCTTTAGCATGTAACATCAGAGAATATACTGCTCATTACTTATCAAGGTAACTTGCTTCTATGCTGATGGTTTGGAAGCCTCAGTCCAAAAGAATTTAAACATGGCTTTACAGCCAGTCAGGCTTCATATGCTTCATGAAACACTAGAATTCATTCTTAAAAATTATGAAGGAAAATATATTTTGAAAACATTTTTATTTTAAAATTTTTTTCAAAAACAAAGGAGAAATTTTTGAAAGAATTTTTTGAAAATTTTTTTTTTTTGAAAACTTTTCGAAAAGAAAGTTACCCAATCTGAGCAACAAGATGAACCGTCAGTTGTCCAAACTCAAACAATCCCCAGCAACGGCGCCAAAAACTTGGTATGCGAAATTGTTACTCAGGTTGTGAATATCTTCACAACTTCGCATACCTAACCAGCAAGTGCACTGGGTCGTCCAAGTAATACCTTACGTGAGTAAGGGTCGAATCCCACGAAGATTGTTGGTATGAAGCAAGCTATGGTCACCTTGTAAATCTCAGTTAGGCGGATATAAAATAGTTATGAAGTTTTTGAAAATAGATAATATAATAAGGATAGAAATACTTATGTAAATCATTGGTGAGAATTTCAGATAAACGTATGGAGATGCATTCGTTCCTCTGAACCTCCGCTTTCCTGCTGTCTTCATCCAATCAGTCTTACTCCTTTCTATGGCTGGCTTTAGGTAAGGATGTCACCGGTGCCAATGGCTACTTTCAATCCTCTCGGGAAAATGGTCCAAATGCTCTGTCACAGCACCGCTAATCGTCAGCAGGCATCACCCTTGTTGATGGTTGCATCCTATTCCTCTCTGTGAAAATGGTCCGATGCGCTGTCACTGCATGGCTAATCATCTTAGAGGTTCTCGATCATACTGGAATAGGATTTACTATCCTTTTATGTCTGTCACTACGCCCAGCACTCGCGAGTTTGGAGTTCGTCACAGTCATTCAATCCCAGAGTCCTACTCGGAATACCACGGACAAGGTTTAGACTTTCCAGACTCTCATGAATGCCGCCATCAATCTAGCTTATACCACGAAGATTCTGATTAAGAGATCTAAGAGATACTCATTCAATCTAATGTAGAACGGAAGTGGTTGTCAGGCACGCATTCATAAGGAATGATGATGATTGTCACGTTCATCACATTCAGGTTGAAGTGCGAATGAATATCTTAGAAGCGAAATAAGATGAATTGAATAGAAAACAGTAGTACCTTGCATTGATCTTTGAGGAACAGCAGAGCTCCACACCTTAATCTATGGAGTGTAGAAACTCTACCATTTGAAAATACATAAGTGAAAGGTCCAGGCATGGCCGAATGGCCAGCCCCTCTGATCTAAGAACCAAGCGTCCAAAGATGTCTAATACAATAGTAAAAAGTCCTATTTATAATAAACTAGCTACTAGGGTTTACAGAAGTAAGTAATTGATGCATAAATCCACTTCTGGGTCCCACTTGGTGTGTGCTTGGGCTGAGCTTGAATGTTATACATGTAGAGGTCCTTCTTGGAGTTGAACACCAGCTTTTGTGCCAGTTTGGGCGTTGAACTCCACTTTGCAACTTGTTTCTGGCGCTGGACGCCAGAATTGGGCAGAGAGCTGGCGTTGAACGCCAGTTTGCGTCCTCTAAACTTGGGCAAAGTATGGACAGTTATATATTGCTGGAAAGCCCTGGATGTCTACTTTCTAATGAAATTGGAAGCGCTCCATTTTGAGTTCTGTAGCTCCAGAAAATCCATTTTGAGTGCAGGGAGGTCAGAATCCAACAGCATCAGCAGTCCTTCTTCAACCTCTGAATCTGATTTTTGCTCAAGTCCCTCAATTTCAGCCAGAAAATACCTAAAATCACAGAAAAATACACAAACTCATAGTAAAGTCCAGAAATGTGAATTTAACATAAAAACTAATGAAAACATCCCTAAAAGTAACTAGATCCTACTAAAAACATACTAAAAACAATGCCAAAAAGCGTATAAATTATCCGCTCATCAATGCGCCTGTAGCTAATTATCTAGTCAGCCGCAATTTTCCTCCAAACTTTACTAAGCATCAAAGAGACAAGCTGAAAAGTGAGTCCAAATATTATATATGGGATGACCCATATTTATAGAGATGTGGCACTGACCAGGTAATTAGACGGTGTGTGCCTCAATCAGAATTCCTGTCCATTTTAGAGGCCTGCCACTCATCTGAGAGTGGAGGACATTTTGGACCTTAAGGAATAGCTAGAAAAATTTTAGACTGTGGATTCTGGTGGCCTACTTTTTTTAAAGACGCTGCTGAATTTTGTAAATCTTGTTCCTCGTGCCAAAGGTTTGGTAATATATCCAAGAGGGATGAGATACCTCAACAGATTATGCTTTTCTGTGAAATTTTTGATGTTTGGGGCATTGACTTCATGGGTCCATTTCCAAATTCTAATTGTTATTTTTATATATTGTTAGCTGTAGATTACATTTCTAAATGGGTGGAAGCAATTCCTACCCGCACTGATGACGCGAACACTGTTGTTTCCTTTGTTAGAAACCATATTATTTGTCGCTTTGGATCACCACGAGAAATCGTGAGCGATCAAGGCACCCATTTTTGTAACAGGAGACTAAAGCGTATATTGCAGAAGATAGTCAAACCTCATAGAAGAGATTGGAGCACCAGTCTATAAGATGCACTCTAGGCATACAGAACGGCTTACAAGACACCCATTGGGATGAGTCCCTTCCGCTTAGTTTATGGAAAAGCCTGTCACCTCCCAGTTGAGGTAGAGCACAAAGCCTTTTGGGCAGTGAAGGAGTGCAACATGGGATTTGAGAAAGCCGGAGCTGAAAGGAAGTTGCAACTGCAAGAATTAGAAAGCCTTCGCCTAGAAGCTTATGAGAACTCAAGACTGTACAAGGAAAAGATGAAGGCTGTGCATGATAAGCACATCAAGAGGAGAGAGTTCCAACCTGGGGATTTAGTCCTCCTTTACAACTCTAGACTGAGGCTCATGCCAGGCAAGTTGAGATCAAGATGGGAAGGTCCATATAGAGTAGAGAAGGCTGAGCCATACGGAGTTTTCCACCTGAGTCATCCTTCAAGCTCTGAATTCATCAAAGTTAATGGACATCACTTAAAGCTATATCATGGTGAGAAGGCGACGAAAAACAAGGAGTTAGAAATCTTCCTCTTGGAGGATCCACCAATAGCAGAAGACTGAGCTAGTGGAGCGTCCAACTTAAGGACGTTAAAGCAAAGTGCTAGGGGGGAGACAACCCACCATGGTATGATCGTTCCTTTCTTTCTTCTTAGTTTTCTCTTTCAATAACTCTTCTCATTATTAGCACATATAGTTTGCATCTTCATTTGCATAATTGCATAATAAAAAAAATAAACATGCGACGTAATAGCGTCACTGACGCGCCCGCGTCACAGATGCATAAGGAAGAAAAAGAAATCGAACAGAAAGTCACACGAGAGCGTGGCTGGAGGCGTACCTTTGGCACAATTTGACCCACGCGACCGCATCGTTGATGCGTCCGCGTCATGTGGGAAAAATGCCTCCCACGCGTCCGCGTCAAGCACGTGAACGCGTGCCCTGAAAATCGACGTAAAAAAGGGTGTATGGCAGAATGTTACGCTGGACTGGGGCTGGAATGGCGCTAGATGCACAGGCCCTACCACGTGAACGCGTGCCCCATGCGTCCGCATTGTCTTCCAATCTTTGCCATTCACGCGATCGCGTCCACCACGCGAACGCGTCACCCTGGAATTTGGCAACAATGAGTTTCGAACAGAGAGTTGTGCGAGCGCGAGGCTGCCCTCGCGCCAGTAGCACAGAACAAGTCATGCGTCCGCGTCGTTTCATCTAAGCGCCATTCGCGCGAATGCGTACCCCACGCATCCGCGTCGCTTGCGCCGCACAACATATCAATATCTGCCAAAATATTTTATCTTTCTCTTCCCCAAATCCTACTTTTTATTTTCCCTCCTTATTTCTTTCCCACCCTTTTTCTTCCTTCTTCCTTCTTTCTCACTTTCTACTTTCTCTTTCTCACCACCATCAGCAAGGTTTTTCTTTTCTTCTTCCCTCCTTACTTTTCTATTCTTCTTCTTGTTTTTATGTTTTCTTCTTTTCTTTTCTTTTTTACTTTCATTATCCATGTTTTCTTTTTCTTTCGTTTTCTTTTAATTGGTGTTGGAAATTTATTTGGGTCATCATTATTTCTTATGATATGCTTGTGGATTGTTACGGAATTATTTGACAATTATATATTAATTTTTATAGGGTTGCTTGCATGTTCAATTTAATACTTTCAATAGCTTATTTACCATGCATGCTACGTGTTTGTGAAAACGCCCGTATAGCATTGTGCACTCTTTTTCGATCTCTTATTCTACTACTCTAAATGCTTGCTTTTCACAAAACCCTTTTTATATTATATTATTTAAATATAATTGTTATTACAAACGGGTTATTAGTTTGAAAGGCTTGGTAATCTAACATGGACATTGAATGCGTGATCTATGCTACTGATGCCTTTGCCGGCATGCCAATAAACACTTTGCATTTAATTGTCATCATATGCACTTGCTATATTTCCATTGATGATTTTTCACATGTAGTCATGACCATGTGTTAACATCATTCATCTTTAATGTGTATTGATTCCCACCTTTCCCATTCTCTTCCTTGTTCTAACCCTTGACATTTTAACATACTTTCTCTTTTCTTTCTTTTAGGATGGCCACCAAGAAAGCCAAGGAGAATGCTACTCCCAAATCAACAGCGAGAAGAGGAACAAAGAGAGCATTAGTGGCAGAGCCATCTTCAACTGTAGTTAAGCCCTCAACAAAAAGAATTAAGAGGATTATAAAGGTTGATGAAAAAGAGAAAGCCTTCCCAGCAAAGGACACTGCACGATTTACCAACCACTACTGTGAGCAGATGTCCCCCATACTGGCAGAAAGGAGTTACAACAACGAATACCTTCTTATCCTCCCGACCTATATTGCTGAATTTGTTGAGACGTGAATTGAGCGACGACAATGGGGATTCTTACAGAGACAACCACGGCAGGTTAATCTTTCCTGGGTATTCGAGTTCTACTCTAATTTCCACCTGCCAACCCTGCAGTCTGTCTATGTCCGTCAGAAGTAAGTCCCCATTACAGAAGAGACCATTCAGCGAGCTTTAGATCTTCCCCCTACTCCAGAAGGACTGGACGCATTTCAAGAAGCTTCACTCAAGTGCCAGACATACCAATTCGACTGGGACGTTGTTCTCAGAGTTATCGCACAACCTGGCAGCAGATGGATCTACGGATACCATCGTTCCCGACCTAAGGGAATATCGGCTTCCGCACTTACCTTGGAGGCTTGCGTATGGGCAGAGATCATGTCCCATTATGTATTTCTGAGCACTCACGAGTCCTCCTTTGCTGCAGACATGGCTGTTTTACTATAGTGCATCCTTACAGACATATCCGGAATCCAATGGGACACGTACACATTGCGGGCAACTTACCTTTTCCCGCCTTGGTTTCCGATTTCATCTCCACAGCTGGAGTCTCCTACAGAGCTGGGGACACCAAAGCCATGCTTCCACGGGATGATCAATACGTCCCTAACGGGAAATACATCAGACCTCCAGCAGCCACTCCAAGCCAACCTACTGAACCGGCTGAAGACATTCCTCCTTCAACACCACAAGCACCCACAACAAACCAACAGCTCCATCAGATACTTGAAAGGTTGGATCGGCAGGAACACAAAGCAAAGCTAAGAGAGCACCGTAATAAGCGCCGATTCACATACCTCAAGGAGCTACTTATGGGAAACTACAAAGACCCAGACACCCCGGACTCCACTTCCTTTACCAGCACAGGGAGCCATGACGGTCCCGACTGTGGAGATACTGCTACCAGCCCACCTTTATTCCTGACAGATGGCATCGAGGACGGTGCAAAGCCTTTAAGTGTGGGGAGGTCGGTCAGTACCTGACTTCCGGATGTAATTTCTCTTCCTTAACACCAATAAAATAGGATATTTAGTTAGTTTTTCTTTTGTATAATTGGATAAATTGCATAGTAATAGGTTAGTTGCATGCATGTTCTACTTGATTGAAAAGATAATAAGTTCTTTTTAAGATCCTATTTTTTTGAAAAAATATTTCACTAATTTAAATAAATAAAACATTTATGTTAAATTTTTTTGAAGTTGTAATTGGAACATGGTTTTTGAGCTAAAGAACACACAACCTGTGAAACATTGAGCTTAGTTACATGGTTACCTTATTTAACCATAAATATTTTATTCTTGTGTGTTTACTTCTTTATGATTGTAATCTATATTTTGTTTCACCCTATGTGTCCAATGTTTAATATATTTATATGCTTGCATATGATTGAGGCCATTATTTGTTTAGCTCACTTATCCCAATTAAGCTTACCTCTTAAGTTACCTTTGTTATCCACTTTGAGCCCTTAAATCCCATTTGTTCTGTATTTTACCACATCACTAGCCTTAAGCAGAAAAACAATTACATATCCCAATTGAATCTTTAGTTAGCTTGAGATAGAATTGTGTGTTAATCGAGTATGGGAAGATTGTGGGAACAAAAGATAATAAGGGAATGTGTCATGATAACATAATGGGAATTTGGGTACCTACTCTTGTGAAACCATAGAAATTAAAAATCCTTGTGCATTGATAAGCTATGTTTATTTTCCTGTTAAAAAAAATCCAAAAATATTCAGAAAATAAACAAGGGGACAAAATTACCCCAATGCCAAGTTAAAATTCAAAGATCAATGCATATATGATAAAATTAAAATAAAGGGTGATACATGAGTAGGGAATGTGAAAGGGAAATTTTGGGTAGCTAGGTATGAAATTTATAGTTATATAGAATATATATATGTGTTAGGTAAAAGCTTAGGTTAATTAAAGATTCAATTTATAAGCTTACTTAGCCATATATGTACCCTTACCCTTACCTTGGCCCCATTACAACCTTGAAAAGACCTCATGATATTTGCATTGGTACGTTAAATGTTGTTGATTGGTTAGGTGTGGAACAAATTTTAGAAAGCATGATTAGAGAGGGGTAGAGTGATCACCCTATACACTTGAGAGACTAGAGTGCACATACATTATCAGTGAGGGTTCAATGCTTAAATTCTATGTTCCCTGCTTTCATGAGCTACCTTCTTGCATGTTTATCTGTTCTTATTGTATAAGAATTGAATTAGTGGAATTTGATTTGTGATTGTCTTGAAGAGTTTATTTACTTTTAACCAAGTGGACAAGAATCATATAGTTGCATTCATATGTATAGGTTGCATTGCATTGCATGAGCTTTACATGTTCCTACTCATTTATTTTATCTCCTTCAACTAAGCATGAGGACATGCTAATGTTTAAGTATGGGGAGGTTGATAAACCATTATTTTATGGTTTATATTGTGTTTAATTGTGTGGTTTTATCAAATCTTTACCCACTTATTCATATGATTAGCATGTATTTACAATTCCTTCCCAAAATTACTCCATGGTTGAAAACTTGCTTCCTAGAGACTTTTAATTATGTATTTTAATTCTCCTTTATTCCATTCGATGCCATGATCCCTGTGTTAAGTGTTTCAGGCTTTATAGGGCATGAATGACTTGGAAATTGGAGAGGAGGCTTGCAAAAATGGAAGGAACACAAGAAATTAAGGAGATGACCAGCGAGAAGCGACACGGACGCATGGCTCATGCGACCGCGCGAAACAGAGAAATCGTAGTGACGCGCTTGCGTGCCTGACGCAAATGCATAGATTGGAAACTGCAGAGATGACGCGAATGCGTGGACGACGCGCACGCGTGGCAAGGCAAAACGCTGGATAACGCGATCGCGTGATGTGCGCGATCTGCAGAATTTGCAGAATTCGCTGGGGGCAATTTTGGGCCATGTTTTGACCTAGTTTTCGGCCCAGAAAAGCAGATTAGAGCCAGGGAACATGCAGAGACAAGAGGAGACATTCATTCTGGATGATTTTTAGTTTTTAGATCTGAATTTACTCCTCCTCTAGTTTTCTCTCTACACATTCATAGTTCTTAGTATTTTGTTTTTATTGCTTTTTGGATTGGGATATTGAGAAGAGTTATTAACTCCGCCAAGACTTCATCATTCTAGTTTGTTTTCCTTACTTGTCACTTACTCTTTCATATCCTTAATTTGTTCAGAATTACTATTGGATTTTTTTTAGAATTTATTAATACAAGAACTATTTTTATTTTTAATTGGTCTTTTGGATTATTATTTATCATGTCTTCCTTTATTTCCCTTTCTTATTTTTGTGAAGTTTACATTCATAATGAGCGAGTAGTTCCATAACTTGTTTGGGAGTTGATTGAAAGGAGAACCTTGAGTTGGAATGCTCAAGAGTAAAATTGTAATTGGGTTTATTGTTGGATCACCCTCTAGTCACTGACACTAATCCTTCCCAAGGGAGAGGATTAGAACTTGTGAATAGAAATAGACTTCTAACTTGCTTGACTTTCCTCTACCTGGTAAAGGATAACTAAGCAGAACAACCTTCAATTATCAATTAATCTTGGGAGAACTACAACAAGGATAGACTTTCCAACTAATCTACTCCCGGTCAGGATTTTTATTTAAATTACATAAATTCTCTGATTTAATTTCCTGTTTATCAAACTCAAGACCATTTTTGAAAACATCTGATTAATAAAATAGCACATCTTTCTGCAACTCGTTGGAAGACGACCTCGGATTCATACTCCTAGTATTTTAATTCTAATTATGTGACAACCCTTCTAAATTGATAAGTGGATTTTTGTTGGTTAAGAACTGTACTTGCAACGTATCTCTTACATTTATTTCTTAATCCGCCAATTTCCACTACGTCAATGGCTGAACCCAACAACAATGGTGGAGATGCAAGGAAGATGCTTGGTGACTTTATTGCACCCTCTTTTGACTTCTGTGGAAGGAGCATCTCAATTCCTGCAATAGGAGAAAACAACTTTGAGCTTAAGCCACAATTAGTTTATCTAATACAGCAGAATTGCAAGTATCATGGACTTCATTTGGAAGATCATCATCAATTTTTAGCTGAGTTCTTGCAAATCTGTAACACTGTTAAGACTCATGGGGTTGACCCTAAGATCTACAAACTTATGCTTTTCTCTTTTTCTGTAAGAGACAGAGCTAGGACATGGATGGACTCACAACCTAAGGACAGCCTGAACTCTTAGGAAAAGGTGGTCAATGCCTTATTGGAAAAGTTCTTTCCACCTCAAAAATTGAGTAAGCTTAGACTGGAAGTCCAAACCTTCAGACAGAAGGAAGGCGAATCCCTCTATAAAGCTTGGGAAAGATACAAGCAATTGATCAGAAGATGTCCTTGTGGTATGCTTTCAGAATGGAGCATCATATGCATATTCTATGATGGTCTGTCTGAACTGTCCAAGATGTCATTGGACAACTCTGCAGGTGGATCTCTTCATCTGAAGAAGACGCCTGAAGAAGCTCAGGAACTCATTGAAATGGTTGCAAATAACCAATTCATGTACACTTCTGAAAGAAATCCTGTGAATAATGGGACAATTTAGAAGAAAGGAGTTCTTGAGATAGATACTCTGAATGCCATATTGGCTCAGAAAAAAATATTGACTCAGCAAGTCAATATGATTTTTCAGAGTCTGAATTGATTGCAAGCTGCATCCAACAATACTAAAGAAGCATCTTCTAAAGAAGAAGCTTATGATCCTGAGAACCCTACAATGGCAGAGGTGAATTACATGGGAGAACCCTATGGAAACACCTATAATTCTTCATGGAGAAATCATCCAAATTTCTCATGGAAGGACCAACAGAAGCCTCAACAAGGTTTAGCAATAATGGTGGAAGAAATAGGATTAGCAATAGCAAGCCTTTTCCATCATCTTCTCAGTAATAGACAGAGAATTCTGAACAGAGCCATTCTGGCCTAGCAACCATAGTCTCTGATCTATCCAAGACCACACTAAATTTCATGAATGAAACAAGGTCCTCCATTAGAAATTTGGAGGCACGGGTGGGTCAGCTGAGTAAGAAGATTACTGAAACTCCTCCCAGTACTCTCCCAAGCAATACAGAAGCAAATCCCAAGAGAGAGTGCAAGGCCATAACCATGATCAACATGGCCGAACCTGGAGAGAGTAAGGAGGACGTGAATCTCAGTGAGAAAAGCTTCATGGGACGTCCTCTGGACAGAAAGGAGTTTCCCGTTGAGGAACCAAAGGAATCTGAGGCTCATACATAGACCATAGAGATTCCATTGAACTTCCTTCTTCCATTCATGAGCTCTGATGAATATTCTTCCTCTGAAGAGGATAAAGACATCACTGAAGAGTACGTTGCTAAATATTTAGGAGCAATCATGAAGCTGGATGCCAAGTTATTTGGTACTGAGACTTGGGAGGATGAACCTTCCTTGCTCACCCATGAACTGAGTGCATTAATGAGGAAGACATTACCTCAGAAGAAACCGGATCTCGGAAAATTCTTCATACCTTGTACCATAGGCACCATGACCTTTGAGAAGGCTCTATGTGACCTGGGGTCAGGGATAAACCTCATGTCCCTCTCTATAATGGAGAAACTGGGAATCTTTGAGGTACAAGCTGCAAGAATCTCACTAGAGATGGCAGACAAATCAATGAAACAGGCTTATGGACTAGTAGGGGACGTGCTAGTAAAGGTTGAAGCGCTTTACATCCCTGCTGATTTCATAATCCTAGACACTGGGAAGGATGAGGATGAATCCATCATCTTTGGCAGACCCTACCTAGCCACAGCAAAAGCTATGATTGATGTTGACAGAGGAGAGTTGGTCCATCAGTTAAATGAGGACTACCTTGTATTTAGGACTAAAGGTTCTCCTTCTGTAACCATGGAGAGGAAGCATAAAAAGCTTCTCTCAATACAGAGTCAAACAAAACCCCCACATTCAAACTCTAAGTTTGGTGTTGGGAGGCTAAAACCAAACTCTAAGTGTGGTGTTGAGAGCCCACAACCAAACTCTAAGTTTGGTGTTGAGAGGCCCCAACCCTGCTCTGATTATCTGTGAGGCTCCATGAGAGCTCACTGTCAAGCTATTGACATTAAAGAAGCGCTTATTGGGAGGCAACCCAATGTTATTTAATTATATATGTTTATTTTCCATTGTTATTTTATGTTTTCTGTAGGTTGATGATCATGTGAAGCGACAAAAACAACTGAAAAATCAAAAACAGAATGAAAAACAACATTAAAAATAGCAGACCCTGAAGGATAAGTTTACTGGCATTTAAACGCCAGAAAGAAGCATCAAGCTGGCGTTAAACGCCAGAAACAGGCACCAGACTGTTATGCCAGAACAGAGCACAAAGTTGGCGTTAAACGCCAAGAAAGGGAGAAAAGCTGGCGTTTAACGCCAGAAACAAGCAGCAGTCTGGCGTTAAATGCCAGGATTGTACTCTAAGGGCATTTTTGCACGCCTCAATGGAGCAGGAATGCTAAGTCCTTGACCCCTCAGGATCTGTGGACCCCACAGGATCCTCACCTACCCCACCTCTTCTTCTCTCTTCTTCACACCTTTTCATAACACTCTTTCCCAAATACCCTTCACCGATCACCTCCATATCTCTTCCCAAATACTCTTCACCAATCACATCCATCCACTCTTTCCCAAAAACCCCACCTACCTTCAAATTCAAAATCCTTTCCCTCCCAAACCCAACCCTAATACACGAAACCTAACCCTCCCCCCACCCCTATATAAACCCCTCACCACTCCTTCATTTTTACACATTACAACCACTACTTCTACCCCTTGGCCGAACCACATATCTCCTTTCATCTCCTCTATTTTCTTCTTCTTCTACTACTTTCTTTCTTCTTTTCTCAAGGACGAGCAAACCTTCTAAGTTTGGTGTGGTAAAAGCATTGCTTTTTGTTTTTCCATAACCATTTATGGCACCTAAGGCCGGAGAAACCTCTAGAAAGAGGAAAGGAAAGGCAAAAGCTTCCACCTCCGAGTCATGGAAGATGGAGAGATTCATCTCATTTGTCACCTATGCAATTCAGCTGGAGTTGTCATAAAGGAAGACACCCTCATTGAAGAGGACAAGCCCATCACTAAAAAGAGGATGGAGCAAATAAGAGAGCCCACTTATGGACCTCAACAAGAGCATGAGGAAGTCCCTCATCAAGAAATCCCTGAAATGCCTCAAGGGATACATTTTCCTCCACACAACTATTGGGAGCAAATTAACACCTCCCTAGGAGAATTAAGTTCCAATATGGAGCAACTAGAAATAGAGCACCAAGAGCACTCCATTATTCTCCATGAAATTAGAGAGGATCAAAGAGCCATGAGGGAGGAGCAACAAAGGCAAGGAAGAGACATTGAGAAGCTCAAGCACTCCATAAGATCTTCAAGAGGAAGAACTAGCCGTCATCACTAAGGTGGACCCGTTCTTTAATTTCCTTGCTCTTTATTTTCTGTTTTTCGTTTATTATGCTTTATGTTTTATTTATGTTTGTGTCTTCATTACATGATCATTAGTATCTAGTGTCTATGTCTTAAAGCTATGAATGTCCTATGAATCTATCACCTTTCTTAAATGAAAAATGTTTTAACCACAAAAGAACAAGAAGTACATGATTTCGAATTCATCCTTGAAATTAGTTTAATTATTTTGATGTGGTGGCAATACTTTTTGTTTTCTGAATGAATTCTTGAACAGTGCATATTTTTGAATTTGTTGTTTATGAATGTTAAAATTGTTGGCTCTTGAAAGAATGATGAAAAAAGAGAAATGTTATTGATAAACCAAGCTGTCCCTAACCATGTGCTTGTGGCGTGAAGGTGTCAAGTAAAAAGCTTGAGACTGAGCGGTTAAAGTCTTGATCCAAAGCAAAAAGAGTGTACTTAAGAACCCTGGACACCTCTAATTGGGGACTCTAGCAAAGCTGAGTCACAATCTGAAAAGGTTCACCCAGTTATGTGTCTGTGGCATTTATGTATCCGGTGGTAATACTGGAAAACAAAGTGCTTAGGGCCACGACCAAGACTCATAAAGTAGCTGTGTTCAAGAATCAACAAACTGAACTAGGAGAATCAATAACACTATCCAAAATCTGAGTTCCTATAGATGCCAATCATTCTGAACTTCAAAGGATAAAGTGAGATGCCAAAACTGTTTAAAGGCAAAAAGCTACTAGTCCCGCTCATCTAATTGGAGCTAAGTTTCATTGATATTTTGGAATTTATAGTATATTCTCTTATTTTTATCCTATTTGATTTTAAGTTGCTTGGGGACAAGCAACAATTTAAGTTTGGTGTTGTGATGAGGGGATAATTTATACGCTTTTTGGCATTATTTTTAGGTAGTTTTTAGTATGTTTTGGTTAATTTTTATTATATTTTTATTAGTTTTCAAGCAAAATTCACATTTCTGGACTTTAATATGAGTTTGTGTGTTTTTCTGTGATTTCAGGTATTTTCTGGCTGAAATTGAGGGACCTGAGCAAAAATCTGATTCAGAGGCTGAAAAAGGACTGTAGATGCTGTTGGATTCTGACCTCCCTGCACTCAAAATGGATTTTCTAGAGCTACAGAAATCTAATTGGCGCGCTCTCAATTTCGTTGGAAATTAGACATCCAGGGCTTTCCAGAAATATATAATAGTCCATACTTTACCCGAGTTTTGACGATGCAAACTGGCGTTCAAACGCCAACTTCCTGCCCTATTCTGAAGTTAAACGCCAGAAACAGGTTACAAACCAGAGTTAAACGCCACAAACAGGCTGCAACCTGGCGTTTAACTCCAAGAGAAGTCTTTACACGTATAAAGCTCAATACTCAGCCCAAGCACATACCAAGTGGGCCCCAGAAGTGGATTTCTGCATCATTTACTTATCTCTGTAAACCCTAGTAACTAGTTTAGTATAAATTGGACTTTTTACTACTGTATTAGATGTCTTGGTCATTCTGGTTCCCTCTCTGGGGGCTGAAGCCAATGAACACCATTATCACTTATGTATTTTCAATGGTGGAGTTTCTACACCCCATAGACTAAGGTGTGGAGCTCTGTTGTTCCTCATGAATTAATGCAAAGCACTATTGTTTTTCTATTCAATTCAAGCTTATTCTTATTCTAAGATATTCATTCGCACCCAAGAACATGATGAATGTGATGATTATGTGACACTCATCACCATTCTCATCCATGAACGCGTGCCTGACAACCACTTCCGTTCTACATGAAAACAAGCTTGAATGTATATATACTAGCCTCTTCGTTCATGATCAGAGTCTTTGTGGTATAGGCTAGAATTTTTGGCGGCCATTCCTGAGATCCGGAAAGTCTAAACCTTGTCTGTGGTATTCCGAGTAGGATCTGGGATGGGATGATTGTGACGAGCTTCAAACTCGCGAGTGTTGGGCGTAGTGACAGATGCAAAAGGATCAATGGATCATATTCCAACATGATCGAGTAACGACAGATGATTAGCCGTGCGGTGACAGCACATTTGGACCATTTTCACTGAGAGGACGGACAGTAGCCATTGACATCGGTGATCCCCCAACATACAGCTTGCCATGGAAAGGAATATGAAGGATTGAATGAAGGCAGTATGAAAGCAGAGATTCAGAAGGAGCAAAGCATCTCCATACGCTTATCTGAAATTCTCACCAATGAAATACATAAGTATCTCTATCTTATTTTATGTTCTATTTATATTTTAATTCTTAAAACCTCATAACCATTTGAATCTGCCTGACTGAGATTTACAAGATGGCCATAGCTTGCTTCAAGCCGACAATCTCCGTGGGATCGACCCTTACTCACGTAAGGTTTATTACTTGGATGACCCAGTGCACTTGCTGGTTAGTTGTGTGGAGTTGTGACAAAGAAGTTGAGATTACATTCATGCATACCAAGTTTTTGGCGCTATTTTAGAGATCACAATTTCGTGCACCATGAGGCATAGTCAAGTGATGAAGAATTTTGAAATGTAAAAATGGGAGGTGAGTTTGGACAATATCTCATGTGATTTGCTTGATCAATTTGTGGCTCTGGAACAAATCTCCATGGATTGGAGTCCTCAGAATTTGCAATTTCTTGGTGATACTCCCAGCCACCATTAGGATAATGACTTGAATCATTTTGTGGTGGTGAGAAATATCCAATATGATTCTCTTGCTCATCTTGTGGTTCTGAAGCATATCTCCATGGATTGGAGTGCTCAGTATCTGAAATTTCTTGGTGATATTCCCAGCCACTATTAGAGATTTGTGATGGTGGGTAATATCCGATAAAAGTTGTTTGATCACAAGATGAGTTAAACTCCAATTGAATTTTGTAAAACGGAACACCAATGAAAATTGAAATTGCTCATATCAGAGATGAGAATTTCTTAGTGTGGCAATAACACAAACACCTTGCTTATTAGCAGAGAATAAAAACAAAGAAAAAAATGCTTAATCTAGACTTCTCACCCACTTAATCATTGTTGATCTAATCAATCTCTGGCAACAGCGCCAAAAACTTGATGGGTGGAAGTCAAAATTTCACACAAAACTCACCGGCAAGTGTACCGGGTCACATCAAGTAGTAATAACTCACTTAGAGTGAGGTCGATCCCACAGGGATTGATGGATCAAGCAATTTTAGTGGGTGATTAGTTTAGTCAAGCTAACATTGGTGAATTTGATGAAATTGAAGCAATAGAATGTAAATTGCAGGAATAATAAATTGCAGGAAGTAAAGTGACTGAATCTTAAACAACAAGAAAAGTAAATTGGTAGAATCTTAAATGACAAGAAAGAAAAATTACATGAAATGTAATGGGGCTGGGTGCTGGAAATTAAAGAAAGCAATGAAGCAAGCAATCAAAGAGATCTTGAGAACAAGTGACAGGAAATTTAAAGTGCAGAAAAATTAAATTCAGATCACAATAGCTCAAATGTAAAGTGCATAGGAACAAAAGTGCAGGAAAGTAAATTGGGAGCAATAGGAACAGAAAGTAAAAATTTCAGAGAAGGAAATTATAGCAAAAAAGTAAACCAGCAAGAAGACTTAGATCAATTCTCAAATCTCAAAGAGAAATTAACAATTTCTCTTGAAATAGCAAAAACAGAAAGAAAGCCAAGAGCTCAATTGCTCTCTCGATCAAAACAGAAAGAAAATTACAGAAGAAGGAATTTGAAACTTGCATAAGCCAACTTGAATTCAATACCTGAAATGAAAAAGTGCAGAAAAATAAAAGTGTTTCAAAAAGAATTCTCTATTCTACTCTACTCCTATTGCTCTCTAGCAGAGCCAGCCTCCCTAATGAAATGAAACAGATGCCTTTTTATAGGCTCTACAAAAAATGAAAATGAAATTGAAATTGAAATCAAATTATAAATTAAATGAAATTCCTAATCTAGCTTGTTCTTGTGCCTTTGAATCATGTCAATAGGAAGAGCGTTGCGTTTACTAACACAACGTAGCGCTATGGGCGCTGTTTGGAGGCCAAACTTAGCGCCTGCTTCTGAGGCCCATCCTTGAGGTTCACCCCATACTATTATATATCGTTGGAAAGATCCGGATGTCTACTTTTCAATGCAATTGAGAGCACATCATTACAACCTCTACAGCTCAAGTTATCCTCCTTGGAAGGTGAAGAGGTCAGCTGGCCTTACTGCAGGTTGATACCATGTTCATCTATGCACTTTCGGGGCAGTTTTCTCCCTCAGATTTAGTGTCCACCATGAAGTGTCATATATTCATGGAAATATCTAGATGTCTACTTTCCAATGCCACTAAAATCACCTCATTTGGAGTTTTGCAGCTCGAGTTATTCTTGTTGGAGTGAAAAGAGGTCAGGGTTGCAAATCCTCTTTGCTCCTTTTGAGCTTAATTGAGCTTAATTTGTGCTTCTTTGCTTCTTTTTCTACTTATTTCCTACAAAGTTTATCAAACCAAAAGATCAAAGAAATATAACATTTAAGCACAAAAGCATTCAATATTTAAGCACAAATCATCAATTTCTTGTATGAAAAAAGCATAGAAAAACATGACATGATGACATGTCATTAATACGCCACCCTGTGACTGTCCTTTTTGGGATCAGTGCATTTTTTTCATTGTGAACCACTGTCATTCCTCCCTTCTTAGGAAAAACCTGGACAAGGCTCACCCATGGGCTGTCAGAAATGGGATAAATAATCCCAGCCTCATAGAGTTTAGTGACCTTCTGTACTACTTCCTTCATGGCTGGATTCAATCGCCTTTGTGGTTGTACAACTGGTTTGGCATTATCCTCCAGTAGGATTTTATGCATGCATCGGGTAGGGCTAATGCCCTTAAGGTCACTTATAGTCCACCCAAGGGCGGTCCTATGTGTTTTAAGCACCTGAATTAGTGCTTCTTCTTCCTGTGGCGCTAGTGTGGAGCTTATGATCACAGGAAAGGTTTCTCCCTCTCCCAGAAATGCATATTTCAGGGAGGGGGGGTAATGGCTTAAGCTCAGGCTTTGGAGGCTTCTCCTTTTCTTCAAAGGTTTCCAAAGGTTCCTTTGAATCAGGCTGATTATCATCAAGGATATCATCAAGCCTTTCATTGAAGCTTTCGGCCATGTTGACTTCTTCCACCAGGGAATCAATGAAGTCAATGCTCATACATTCTTAAGGAATGTCTGGATGCTGCATAGCCTTGACAGCATTCAGTACGAACATTTTCTCATTAACTCTTAGGGTTACTTTTCCTTTTTCAACATTAATGAGGGAGCGTCCTATAACTAGGAAAGGTCTTCCTATGATAAGGGATGCACTCTTGTGCCCCTCCATGTCCAATACCACAAAATTAGTGGGAAAGGCAAAGGGTGCATCCTTAACGATCATGTATTCAATTACTCCTGATGGTATCTTAATAGAACTATCAGCAAGTTGAAGGCACAAGCGGGTTGGTTTACCTTCATTAGTCAAACTAAGCTTCTTTATTAGTGAAGCAGGTATTAGGTTGATGCTTGTCCCAAGGTCGCAAAGAGTTGTCCTTGTACAAGCATCACCTAGAGTGCAGGGTATCATAAAGCTTCTAGGATCTTTAAGCTTCTCTGGTAAGCTGTTCTGAATGATTGCACTGCATTCCTCAGTGAGGAGGATTGTTTGTCTCACTCTCCAATTCTTCTTATGACTTAGGATTTCCTTCATGAACTTTGCATTAGAAGGTATCTATTCAAGAGCTTCTGCAAAAGGGATTTTTATCTCTAATGTTCTGAGATACTCCGCAAAGCGGGCAAACTGTTTATCCCTTTCCTCTTGACAGAGTTTCTGAGAAAATGGCATCTTAGCCTTATAATCATTAGGTGACTGACTTCCCTTGCTTGGGTGTTCAACGCCCAAGCTCCTGCCTCTTTGGGCGTTTGAACGCCCAGTCCCTGCCCATTCCTAGCGTTCAATGCCAAGAGACCTCTTTGGGCATTTGAACGCCCAGTCTCTGCCCATTCTTAGCATTCAACGCCAAGAGGGATACCTTTTTGGGCGTTTGAATGCCAGTCTCTCCCCTTTTCCGGTGTTCAACTCCAGGGATGGTACTTCTCTGGGCATTTGAACTTCTAGAACCATCTTGTGCATAGATCTGGTTATCCTCTATGGGCTTTTCGTTCTTATTGGGATGAGGTTGGGAGCTCAAGGTTTTCGCATTCCTTAGTCGAATGGCCTGGCATTCATCTGTTATCTGCTTAGATAACTGCTGCCTTGTTTGACTAAACTGGACTTTTACATTTTTGTTAGAAGCCTGAGTTTCTCGTAGAGCCACTTGCAATTCTAGCATTTGCTGGGCTAGGGCTGGCAACTGCTGAGTCAATGAGCCATCCTGCTTTGGAGGGTTAGGTTCAGCAATTACTACCTTAACCTCTCCTTTTATAGAGACCTCAAGAGATGAGTACAGATGCTGATTAATGGCAACTGTCTCAATAAGCTCTTGGGTTTCATGAATGGTCTTTCTCATGTGTATGGAGCCACCTAAAGAGTGGTCCAAAGACATTTTAGCCATGTCTGAAAGCCCATAGTAGAAGATGTCTAACTGTACCCATTCTGAAAACATTTCAGTGGGACATTTTCTTAGCATCCTCCTATACTTCTCCCATGCATCATAAAGAGATTCATTGTCTCCTTGTTTAAAGCCTTGGATGTCCAGTCTCAGCTGGGTGGTCTTTCTTGGGGGGAAGTATTGGTTTAAAAACTTGTCCACTAACTGTTTCCACGTTTTTAAACTAGTTTTAGGCTAGTTATTGATACAGAAAAATTTCATCCGCATAAACTACCGGCAAGTATATCGGGTCGCATCAAGTAGGAAAACTCACCAGAGTGAGGTCGATCCCATAGGGATTGATGGATCAAGCAACTTTAGCGAGGTGATAAGTCTTGTCAAGCGAATATTGAAAGGATTTGGTGAAATTTAATTAACAGAATGTAAATGGCAAGGAATTTTAAGTGCTGAAAATAAATTGGCAGAGTTTAAATGGCACGAAAAGTAAAGAGCTGAATCTTAAAGAGCAAGAAACTTAAATTGTATGAAACTTAAAGGGGCTTGGGTGCTGGGAAATTAAAATGAGAAATAACAGAAGGAAAGATTCATTAGGGATTGGAGATATCATAATCCACAATATATCAAATAGGTCTCAACTTCCTTCTCGATCATATGAGTAAATCTATGGCGGATTGTAATTGATTGAATCCCAATTCCTTGGTAATCCAATCTCTCTAATCACAATCAATCTTGCCAATTCCTTGATCTAATTGTCATGAGAAGAGGTTAAGTGCATGTCTCTCATCCTTAAGCCACACTAACTCTCAAGACCTCAATTCCTCCCGAATGGTGTTGATCAAGAGAGTTGTGAAGGATAGAGTTCCAATTCTAATGCTCATGATTCCCCTTCCGAGGCTCACACAAGCATTCAATTGAATCAAACCCCCTTCCAGAGTGAATGATTCACAATCAAAATAGAAGGTATCCTATAGCTACCCAAGCGGATTGAGAAGAAGAAGATGTTCATTCAATCATGTGAATTATAACAGAGCTTCTTCCCCTAATAAGTTAGGATCAGTGAATCATAGCTCTGAGAATATTTGCAGGAAATGAAAGTAAATTGACGGAAATGTAAAATTGCAACAGAGAAGAAGTGCAGGAAATTGTAATTTACATAAAAGTAAAACTGAATTCAGTACAAGCTAAGAAGAAAGTGCAGAAAGTAAAATGGGTACTAAAGAGAAATTCTACACTAAGCTCTCTGGAGTCTCTAATCCTCCAAGAGAGTTCTGGAGTCTCTAATCCTCCAGCTTCTATCCTACCAGCACCTCCTAGTCCTAACTTAAATTCAATGCTATTTATACAATTTTTGTATTCAGTCTTCAAGTCTTTGGATTGGGCTTTTGGCCTTTGATGAAGCAATTTAAAGTGACTCTTAATGACATTAAGAGGGACGTTTGGCAACTAATGTTTATACTCTGCATGGTGCTCAATTATAGTGGAGTCAGCATCAACGTTGGTGATCAATGTTTTTGAGAAAATGTTCGGTCAAACGTTGTGAATAAAACAATTTGGGCATTGCCCTTAATGTTTGAATCAACATTGGTGCACCAAAATTTGTCCACCCATGCGTACACGTCGCTCACGTGTACGCGTCAAAATAGCATTTTGCGCGTATGCGTTGCTCACACGTTCGCAAGATTGGAAAAAATGCAAGTCCACGCGTACGCGTCACTGCAAATTTTCCAACTCCAAATTTTGAAATATTTTTCATAGGGGTTGGAGGTAATGTTGGTGAGGCAACGTTCCCTCCAACGTTGTCTTTGTCACGCGTGCGCGTCACCCATGCGTACGCATGGAGTGTCAATTTCCACGGTCACGCGTGCGCGTCGCCCACGCGTGCGCGTCGCCGCAAATTTTTCCAATTACAAAAATCAAAATTTATCGAAGACGTTGGACTCAACGTTGGATTGGAAACATTACCTCCAACGTTGCACCCCTTTTTGCAAGAACGTTGCCAGCAACGTTGGTGAGCCAACTTTGGCTACCAACGTTGTTTCCTCTGCTTCTTTCTCTACTTCTTCCCTACTTCTCTTCACCTATCATCAACCAAACACATGCATCAAAGCTTTGCCCAAAATCACAAGAATTTGCATCATTCATAACAATCAAGTAAATCTTGCATAAATCTCAAGAAAATGCACCAATTTAACCATGTTTAATTGAATCAAGATATGCATGAATTTCTCATCCAATTACTTACTTATTGCTCAAGAAAGTGTATGAAACCTAATGAAAACAAATGAAAAATCCTTGTGAAACTAGCCTAAGATGACTTCTCATCAGTTATCCAACCACCTTTTTGCTTGGTCCTTTATTGCCAAAAGAAAAAGCAATAACCTGTAGACATCTTGGTCTACTCCCTCCCTATGTACTGTGTCAATAATTTTTAAGAAATCTACTAGGAATTTTGCAGGTTCTTCCTAAGGAATCCCAAAATACTGGCAGTTTTGCTACACTAGGGTAATAAGTTGAGGGTTCACTTCAAAGCAACTAGCTCTAATGTGAGGTAGGTATGCTGATACTTCTTTCATAGAAGTCAGCTGTGGAATTTGTATAAGATTCTAGAGTTCTCTTGAACTCTTCATTCCCACTTGGGTTCATGTTTGAAGAAAGGTAGAATGAAAAGAAGCAGAAATAGAGATAGGGGATTTGAATAAGAATTAAAATATTTTATTTATTTATTTATTTAATTAATTTTCAAAAATTAAGTTATTAATTTAAAAAGAATTTAAAATTGAAATGTTGATTTTCAAAAAATAGAAGGGAGAGAAGAGATGGAAATTTTCGAAAATTAAGAGAGAAGAGAGTTAGTTAGGTAGTTTTGAAAAAGAAAAGAGAGAAAGAAGTGATATTGTTTTCGAAAATTAAGAATACAAAAGTTAGTTAGGTGGTTTTGAAAAAAAAAAGAGAGAGAAGATAAGATATCAATTAAGAAAAGATAAAAACAAAAAATGAAAATAAAAGATAAGTTAATAAAAGATTTAAATTTAAAATAAGATAAGAAGCAAGATAAGAAAAGTTTTAAAAATTAAAATTTGAAATTAGAAAAAGATAAGATAAGATTTTTAAACTTTGAAAAAGATATGATTAGTTATGAAAAATATAAGATTTTTGAAAAAGATATGATTTTTAATTTTGAAAGATTTAATTTTTGAAAACAGACAACTAAAATATGATAAGATAAAATTTTAAAATTTGAAATCTGAATTTTATATGTAATTTTCGAAAATTATGTTAGAATTTGTTAGAAAGATATTTTTTTATTTTTTAAATTAGTGAGGAGAGAGAAACCCAAGTAAAAGACACCAAACTTAAAATTTTTAGATCTAGTGCACCCAATTTTCGAAAATTTGAAGGGAAACACAAGGAGACACCAAACTTAAAAATTTTAAGATCAAAACAAATACAAGACTCAAGAACACTTTGAATGTTAAAAAGAACACAAAGAAAAAGACTCAAAGAATACAAGAACATAAAAAGAACACCAAACTTAAAACTTTTAGAAAACTAAAATAAAATTTTCGAAAAGAACACAAAGAAAAATAACAAGAAAACACCAAGCTTAAAAATTGAAACAAGGTTTAAATAAAGGAAAATTATTTTTGAAAAGTTTTTTTAAAAGAAAGACTCAAAAGAACACAAATTACCAAGAACATAAGCACAACGCTCTAACCAATTGAACACAAAAATTAAAATTATTTTTGAAAAACCCATTTTTTTAAAAAAAAAATTTGAAAAAAATATAGAAGGAAAAATAAAAATAAAAATAAAAGACTCAACAAGAACACAAGACTCAAACAAAGAATGAAACTTAAACAAAGAAAAGAAAATATTTTTGGAAAAAAGCTTTTTAATTTTTCAAAAAATAAAGAAGAAGAAAATCAAAATCAAAGACTTAACGAAAATAAAAATTACCTGATCTAGGGAACAAGACAATCCTTCAGTTTGTCCAAACTCAACGATCCCCAGAAATTGCGCCAAAAACTTGGTGCGCGTGCACGCAAACCCCACACTATTCGTACAACAGTAGTACCAGCAAGTGCACTGGGTCGTCCAAGTAATACCTGAGCGAGTCAGGGTCGATCCCACGAGAATTGTGGCTTGAAGCAAGCAATAGTCGTCTTGCAGGTCTTAGACAGGCAGAATTAGAAGGAGTTGGATTATATTATGTAAACCTTGAATGATTATGTGTCATAAATGCTTGGATGTGAGTAGAAATAAGGATAGGAATTATATGCTGGGAATAGAGTTAGGAGTCGGAGTTGCTTTGCCTTTTTGAATTAATTTTGGTATCACTATCTTCTTTGCTTGTGAATGATGTTCTTCTATGGCAGGCTGTATGTGATCAAAGCCATTGCTCATGGTCATTGATCTCCTCTGCTACAGAATGAATGCCATGGCCCGTGGTCATTCAATCTAACGGAGGGTGAAGCTCTAGCAAATCATTCTCCTGGCGATCCTACTCAACACGCCACAGACAAGGTCGAATCTTTCAGATCAGAGAATGCTGATTCTTTGGATCTAGCCTATACCATGGAGACCTTAATCTCCCCAGAAATTGGCTGAACTGGTGTCTCGAGAAGTCCCCAACGATGTTGTGGATTAACCGTCTGAGAGATGTATAAACATAGTTGTTGGCTCGTGCTTTCCGGCCAAGTATTCGCATGAACCCAAGTAGACGCGGGTGTTTGTCAGGCACGTTCATCTTAGTGTTGTGAACAGAGCTAATTTGTTAGATATCCTATTCACCACGATGAAGATCGGATTATACATCTTAGAGATAGATCAAACACAGATCGAATAAGAAATAGTAATACTTTTATTAATTCATAGGGATCAGCAGGGCTTTTCCCTTCAACCTAGGAGCTTTAGAAACTCATACTAAAAGTGAAAATACAATGGTGAAAACAAAATAGGGCTAAATATCCTAAACAAAGAGTAATCTTCTACTTTAAATACTAAACTAGTGACTAGTAAGGGTAAAACAGTTTATCTAATGCTAAAATCTACTTCTGGGTCCCACTTTCTAAGTGTTTGGCCTGAGCTTTGATAAAATCCATGTGCTTAGGCTTCCTTGGGAGTTGAAGTCCAGTCCTGGCACCCCCTTGGGCGTTGGACTCCAGCTTAGAATCCCTTTCTGGCATTGGACGCTAAAACTGGTCAGATGGCTGGCATTGAATGCCTGTTTTGGGCCTTCTAATCTGAAGTAAAGAATAGACTATTATATATTGCTGGAAAGCTCTTGAAGCCAGCCTTCCATATCCATTGAGGAAGCTCCATTTGGACTCCTGTAGCTCTAGAAAATCTCTTCCGAGTGTAGGCAGGTCAGATCTAGACAACATCTGCAGTGCTTTCTCTGTCTCTGGATCAGACTTCTGCTCCAGCTCCTCAAATTCAGCCAGAAAACACCTGAAATGGTGCAAAAACACACAAATTCAAAGTAGAATACAAAAGTGTGAATTTAACACTAAAACCTCAAAAAACTTAATAAAACCAGACAAAATATGCTGAAAACTATGTGAAAACTATGCCAAAAAGCGTATAAAATATCCACTCATCAGTGATCCCCGAGGTCCCTTTTAGGCTCAAAAAGGATGAGTACCCGGAGATCCAACAAGAAATCCGGAGAAGAGGTTGGGAAGTTCTGATCAGTCCTATCCCGGAAGTTAGAATCTTGATGGTGCAAGAGTTTTATGCCAATGCTTGGGTCACCAGAAAGCATGACACTAGTGTGAACCCACATCCCAAAAATTGGTGCACCATGGTCCGAGAATGGCTCTTAGATTTCAGCCCAGAAAATGTAATACTGGCGCTCCAACTACCATTAATGCAAGGAGACCCACACCCTTACACTAGAAGAGTAAATTTCGATCAGAGGCTGGACCAAGTCCTCTCAGACATCTGTGTGGAAGGAACACAGTGGAGAAGGGATGCTCAAGGCAAGCCTTCCCAACTAAGAAGGATTGACCGAAAGCTCGTAGCTAGAGGATGATTGGTATTTATCCAACGCTTTATCATCCCTACTAGCAACCGGTTCGAAGTGACCATTGACCGAGCCATCATGATTCATTGCATCGTGCTTGGGAATGAGGTAGAGGTACATGAGGTGATACCTCAAGAGCTGTACAAGGTGGCAAAAAAGCTTTCCACACAAGCAAGGTTGGCATTCCCATATCTTTTTTGTCACTTATGCAACTCAGCTAGAGTTATCACAGAAGGGGGCATCCTCATTGAGGAGGACAAGCCCGTCAGTAAAAGAAGGATGGAGCATGCTAGAGATTCGGCACATGAACCACAGCAAGACCATGTGGAGCCGCCTCAACAAGAAACCCCTGAGATGCCTCAAGGGATGCATTTTCCTCCTAAAATTTTTTGGGATCAACTGAATATCTCTCTAGGAGAGTTGAGCTCCAACATTGATCAGTTGAGGATGGAACACCAAGAGCAGTTCACCATCCTCCATGAAATAAGAGTAGATCAAAGAGCTATGAGGGAAGAGCAACAAAGGCAAGGACGAGATATAGAGGAGTTTAAATGCTCCATTGGATCCACTAGAGGTAGCATTAGCCGCCGTCACTAAGGTGGTCACGTTCCATTCCCTTGCCTATTTTATGTTTCTCTTTACCATTCTATTTTATTGTCTATTTCATGTTTCTAGTGCATGATCATCTTTGTTTATGTCTTAAGGGTATGAAATATTCCATGTATCACTCACCATGCTTAAAAGAAAAATTTTATTTGAAAAAGAGAAGTAAGATGCATGAACTCGAGTTACATAATAAGAATAGTCTAATTATTTGATGTGGTGGCATTACTTTTATCTTTTAGAATGCATGAATTAACAGTGCATATTTGATATTGGAGTTAAGAATGTTAGCTCTTAAAAAACTGATGAAAAAGGAGAAGTATTTGATGAGTCTAAATTCACACCCCATTCAAAATTGGTGAATTAGTTCTTTTGGCAAGCGCACCAAAATTATCGTCAAGTAATAACCCACAGTGGAGTGGGATAGTATCCACAGAGATTGGCAAATTCGAGCAGTTTTAATCAATTGATGAATTAGTCAAGCGGATCAATAGGGTTGTGAAGTGCGGAATTGTAAATGACATAAATATAAATGACTAGAATGTAAAGAAAAGCAATAAAGTGCAGGAATATAAATGGCAGAATGCAAAGTGCAGAATCATAAATGACTTGAATGTAAATGGGAATGGGGAATTACTGAATGTAAAAGTAAGCTGTAAAAAAATGGATAGATAGGAATGGGGAAATTCATTGAGATTAGGAGATGTTGTCTCTTTGGATCAAATCTAGCTTCTATCCTCTTCAATCATGCAACTCATTGACCTCTTGGCAATCATGATTGATTGAGCCCTAATCTCTTGGTGACTCAATCTCTCAGATCTTGATCAATAGCCAATTCCTTGGTCTAATTGCTCATGAAGAGAGATATGCTTAGTCCCTGATTATACCACACACCATTATAGGTCCAAGTAGAGGGAGGATTATATGTCACATTTCCAAACACCAAAACCCAGATTCTACTCAAGTGTGAGAAGGGATTTCAAGCATGGTTTCATGTTTCTTTTCCCAAGGTTCCCATGAAACCCAATTGCATTCAATCTCTTTCCCACGATAATTGAATAGTAAGCATTAAGAACGAAATTCCTTCTAGCAAATCAAAGAGAAGATGAAGAGAATAAGAATTTCACTTTTATTAATCCATCAAGTACAACAGAGCTCCCTCTCTCAATGAGAGGGAAGTTAGCTACTCATAGCTCAAAAAGTACTCAAAAGTGGATCTAAAACTGATTGCTTAAACCCCCTTTCATCAGTACTTCTTGGGGGTATTTATAGTACTCCTACTAAAATAAAAGAATTACAAAAGTGAAAAAGGAAAATTACATTTTTGGAGGGAAAAAAAAACACTCAATAAGCGTGACTTCTCAGCTGGCGTGTGGCTGGCGCTTTTCTGGCGTGTCACGTGCCCTTCATTTCCAGCTTGGCGTGCAACACCCAATCCTTTAAGTGGCACGCTCGTCCCTCTAACAACCTTGGCGTGCAATACCTTCGACTTAAGTGGAACGTCATAGTGGAATTCATGTGTTGGCGTGCCACGCCTTCAAACTCAAGTGGCACGCCCCTTGCCTTTCTCACTTCTCTTTGCCTCTGGAAACTTGAACTGGCGTGCCACGCCCAAGGTCTGGCATGTCACGCCCTTGCTCTATGCTTGGCTAGGCTTCTCTGGAAAGTTGAACTAGCGTGGCACGCCCAGGGTCTGGCGTGCCACGCCCCTTTTATGAGTGAGGTTCCTATATTTGGCATGCCACGCCACAAGCTCAAGTGGCACACCCCAATGCTTCTTTGCTCTCTGAATGACAATGGCGTGCCACGCCTGGTTGCTCAAGTAGCATGCCTAAATGAAGAATAGTGAGTAGCGTGCCACACCTTCGATACCAAGTGGCACGCCCCATGTAATTGGCCTCCTTCATCCTCTCTGGAAACTTATACCAGCGTGCCACGCCTAAAGGCTGGCGTGCCACACCCATGATCTTATATTGGTTCCAGTAGTTGGCGTGCCACGCCTCAGCCTTCAAGTGGCATGCCATAGTGAAATGCTAAGGTTGGTGTGCCACGCCTTCGATACCAAGTGGCACGCCCAGTCTTCAATTGCCTTTAGCCCCTTCTCTGGATTATTGTACCAGCGTGCCACGCCATGCTGCTCAAGTGGCACGCCCATTGATTTGTGAACTCTTCAAGCTTGGCGTGCCACGCCTGGGTTCTCAAGTAGCATGCCCAAGTGCCTTCTTGGGGCTGGCATGCCACGCCTTCGATACCAAGTGGCACGCCATAGTGGAGATTCTTCTTGGAGTGGTGAGTTGGCGTGCCACGCCTCTTTGCTCAAGTGGCACGCCCATAGTAGTTGATGGTTCAGGCGTACCACGCCCCTTTTGTGTCCTCCATTTTGCTCTCTGGAATTTTGTTCTAGCATGCCACACCCAGTTCCTGGCGTGCCACGCCCATATGCATGCTTGGACTTCTTCTCTGGATTTTAGTACTGGCGTGCCACGCCCAGCTCCTGGCGTGCCACACCAGTGCATTTTGTGGCGTTTGCTTCAAGTGGCACGCCAGTTTCACACGCCCAGCTTCTTGTTTGTCTTCTACCCATTTTTTTGATGCTTTTCTCACCTAAAATTCAACACAACTCATCTCAAAGTAGTGTACCATAATATTCATCAAATAATGCATGAATTGTACTAATCAAATGAGATTTATGCTCTTTTATGGTCTTCTTTATGCAAGAAAAAAGGGTAGATGATGCAAGTCATCACAACACGAAACTTAAGTTTTGCTTGTCCCAAGCAAATCAAAGTGAGTAAACCTTTATAACTTGAGGCCTTGGCTTTGAGTGATTGCAATACAACTAAGAGTAAGACTAAGTGTTCAACACATGTATGAATGTTTTAATGTCATGGGAAGCTCTTGGATCCTTGAGGGTTCTTTCAGTTTTAGGCTTTAGGGGTCCTTTCTATTGATTGTCAGCTTGAAGTAGTAACGATTGTTTTGCTTTCTTGACCACGACTCTAAGTGTTTTGTCTCAAGACAACCCTTTAATTAATCTTTTAATTAGCACTCCCAAACCAGTTGGTTTTAGGGTACTAGGTGTTGAGACACCCCTAAGAATTTACTTGCCCAGGTCTCTTCTTGACACATCTTCACCACAAGCATCTACTAAGATCTTTAATTCTTTTTGAGCTTTTTAATGTTTCTTTTTTTTTCTATCCCAGTAGTTGATGCTCAGAGCCTTGGGCCTTTATTGCTTACTACCTCTTGGTTCTATGGATATTCAAGGAACACCCTTTGGCCTTCCCTGGTTATACCTTCTAGGACTAGTTGCTCTCCATGACTCATTTTCTTTTTAGCTCATCCAAGGTTCTACACTTAGTTTCTTATTTCTTAGTTTGTTTGATAATCCATCTTACTTTTATTTATGTTGAAATGAAGACTTGAAATACATGGCATTTTCTTTTTTGAAAAAAACTCATAAAGACTTCAAACAGGAATTAAAACTAAGCATAAAACATAAACTATCCTAGCATGATTATTTATTCAAAAAGTAAATAAAGCAAAAACTTAAACAAGATTTCAGAAATTAGAAAGTGTCAACCATGGGACTCAACAACCTTGAGTAGCTTCATCTTTAGTTCATTGGCCCCTTCCCTTTGTCCTTTTTCTTGGAGGGGGAGGAGCCTCCTTCATCTGGCTTGGAGGAACCTTCTTGTGCTTTGGCATCCTTGGGCTTCCAAAATCCTGCCCTCCTCATATAATTCCTTTCATCCTCCTTATGTTTGGCTAGGATTTCCTCTTGTCTTGTACTTAGCTCTTCCATTCCTTGCATGAAGGTTGGGTATCCTGGGTTTAGAGCGGCTACAGCGTTACACAAGTGATTCAGCTTCGCTTGTGTGTTGATGTCATACTTCCTCCTGGATATGGTTCTGGCATCATAGAGATGTCTGAATTCGGCCAAGTTCCTCTGTTGCCATTTGCCTTGCTCTACTATTTTGTCCAGTGCACTTCGCACCTCTCCCTAGTCAAGTTGTTCTTGCTGCTCCTTCCTCATATGCTCCCAATTCCCTTGGAGTTGTTGAATATTTTGGTTGACTTGGCTCTATTGTTGTTGTTGAGTTTCTTTGATTTGATTGACATCTTCCTTTAAGTGGTTTAGATCTCCCTTCATTTGGTGTACATCTCCTTGCAGTTTATCCCAGTTGAATCCCTCTGGAAAGTGCTGATATTGGTATTGTGGTGGTGGTTGAAGTGCCAGGAATTGAGGTTGCTCTTCTGCCTCTTCTTCTTCTTGTTGTTGTTGTGGTTCATGGGCATGAGCTCTTCGTTCTCTGGCCCTGTTGAGTGGGTGAACAGCTACCACATTTGCCATCTTTTTAGCAGTTATGAACTTGTCTTGCTTCACAAGCACTTTATCAATGATCTTTTCAACTCCAGCCTCATCACATATCCTCTGTATAATACTGGGGAATGCCAACCTTGTGTTGTCACTGGTGCTTTTCAGCACCTTGTTGATGTTGTTGGTAATCATCTCCCCCACGTTGATGTTTTCTCCTTTCATGATGTTGTAGATGAGTACTTCTCTCTCCTTGGTCACCTCTGAGGTGTTGGATGTGGGATTAGGGACCTCCTCACAAATTCTAACCACCCTCTAGCTTGGGGGCTCAAATCTCTTCTCCTCAATTGATTTGTTATCCCATCCTTATCATTTATCCAATGTACATGCATCACACAGGTTTCATTCAAGATCTCATCAAACCCAGGGTCTTGCTGCTTCATTCTTTCTTCATAGCTCCGAGTGGAGCTTGTCCTCTTCACCATTAGCATTCTTTCTATGCTAGAGGGACTGTAGTCAATGGACTTCCCCCTTACATAGCTAATATGGCCATAGTGTTGCCCTGGTTGAGGCACTACGTTGGCATAGAATTCCCTCACCAAGCTCTCTACCACTTTCCTTGGTGAGTTGCATAGAAGTGACCAACCTCTATTATTGATCTCAATGTTGATTTTAATGTGCTCCTTCCTCCCTAGTTGAAATCCAACTTCTGGAATGATGATCTCCCTCTCACTCATCCAACCATAGAATTGATTTTGGTTGAATGCAGAGAGGAGCTTGTAGTCATTATAGGAGCTTGAGGATCCAGAGGTTGGTTCCTTGATTTTTCTTTTCTTTGAGGCTGAGCTTTTTGGTGGTGCCATGAGTTTAAGAGAGTGTGTTTGAGGGTGAAAAAAAATTGGGGTTTGCAGAAAAGAGTAAGTAAAACAAGGTTTTGCTCCAACACCAAACTTAGGACTTGATTGTCCCAATCAAGAAAAAGAAAGAAATAAATTAGGGGAAGAGATGGTAAAAGATGAAAAGAGAAAGGAAGGTGAGGAGTGTATGTTCGTCGTGTGTGATTGGTGGTTGTTGAAGTGGGATAGGAGATGGGGAAGTGAGGCTTTTATAGTGTGTGAATGTTGTGGTGGAAATTAAAAGGGTTAAATGTTTTCCCACTTGGGAAGTGGTGCCTAGCGTGGGAAGAGGCGCCAACTCTTTTCTCACTGTGTCTTCTGCGTGTGTTGAGTTCCAAAGTGCAAGTACACTTTAACTTCCTTGCTTTGTGAGTTGTTTCCTGGTGCACGAAATTGTGATCCTTAACAACGGCGCCAAAAACTTGGTGCTCGGAACGTAATTCACACACTTTGTCACAACTTCGAACAACTAACCAGCAAGTGCACTGGGTCGTCCAAGTAATAAACCTTACGTGAGTAAGGGTCGATCCCACGGAGATTGTCGGCTTGAAGCAAGCTATGGTCACCTTGTAAATCTCAGTCAGGCGGATTCAAATGGTTATAGAGTTTAATAATTAAAAGATAAATAAAACATAAAATAAAGATAGAGATACTTATGTAATTCATTGGTGAGAATTTCAGATAAGCGTATAGAGATGCTTTCGTTCCTTCTGAATTTCTGCTTTCCTATTGCTTTCATCCAATCCATCATACTCCTTTCTATGGCAAGCTTTATGTAGGGCATCACCATTGTCAATGGCTACTTCCCATCCTCTCAGTGAAAATGGTCCAAGATGCGCTGTCACCGCACGGCTATTCATCTGTCAGTTCTCGATCATACTGGAATAGGATTCAGTAATCCTTTTTCGTCTGTCACTACGCCCAGCACTCGTGAGTTTGAAGCTCGTCACAGCCATCCCTTCCCGGATCCTACTCGGAATACCACAGACAAGATTTAGACTTTCCAGACCTCAAGAATGGCTACCAATAGTTCTAGCCTATACCACGAAGACTCTGATCTCACGATCAGAAGGCTAAGAGATACACATTCAAGCTTGTTTGCATGTAGAACGGAAGTGTTTGTCAGGCACGCGTTCATAAGTGAGAATGACGATGAGCGTCACATAATCATCACATTCATCATGTTCTTGTGTGCGAATGAATATCTTAGACAAGAAATAGGCTTGAATTGAATAGAGAAACAGTAGTACTTTGCATTAATTCATGAGGAACAGTAGAGCTCCACACATTAATCTATGGTGTGTAGAAACTCTACCGTTGAAAATACATAAGAACAAGGTCCAGGCATGGCCGAATGGCCAGCCTCCATAAAGGTCTAAGATATCATAGAACTAATCAAAGAACTCCCTTAACATGATAGTAAAAAGTTCTATTTATACTAAACTAGTTGCTAGGGTTACAGAAATCAGTAAATGATGCAGAAATTCACTTCCGGGCCCACTTGGTGTGTACTTAGGCTGAGCATTGAAGCTTTCACATGTAGAGGTCTTCCTTGGAGTTAAACGCCAGTTTGTAACCTATTTTCGGCGTTTAACTCTGCTTTGCAACATGTTTCTGGCGTTTAACTCCAGAATAGGGCAGAGAGCTGGCGTTGAACACCAGTTTACATCATCGAAACTCGGGCAAAGTATGGACTATTATATATTTCTGGAAAGCCCTGGATGTCTAATTTCCAACGCAATTGAGAGTGCCCCAGTTGGACTTCTGTAGCTCCAGAAAATCCACTTTGAGTGCAGGGAGGTCAGAATCCAACAGCATCTGTAGTCCCTCTTCAACCTCTGAATTTGGTTTTTGCTCAAGTCCCTTAAATTCAGCCAGAAATTACCTGAAATCATAGAAAAACACACAAACTCATAGTAAAGTCCAGAAATGTAATTTTTATTTAAAAACTACTAAAAATATACTAAAAACTAATCAAATCATACTGAAAACTATGTAAAAATAATGCCAAAAAGCGTATAAATTATTCGCTCATCACAACACCAAACTTAAATTGTTGCTTGTCCCCGAGCAACTAAAAATCAAATAGGATAAAAAGAAGAGAATATAATATAAATTCTAAAATATCAATGAAACTTAGCTCCAATCAGATGAGCGGGACTAGTAGCTTTTTGCCTCTTGAATAGTTTTGGCATCTCACTTTATCCATTGAGGTTCAGAATGATTGGCATCTGTAGGAACTCATAATTCAAATAGTGTTATTGATTCTCCTAGTTTAGTATGTTGATTCTTGAACACAGCTACTTTATGAGTCTTGGTCGTGGCCCTAAGCACTTTGTTTTCCAGTATTACCACCGGATACATAAATGCCAGAGACACATAACTGGGTGAACCTTTTTAGATTGTGACTCAGCTTTGCTAAAGTCCCCAACTAGAGGTGTCCAGGGTTCTTAATCACACTCTTCTTTTTGCTTTGGACCTCGACTTTAACCGCTCAGTCTCAAGTTTTCACTTGACACCTTCACGCCACAAGCACATGGTTAGGGACAACTTGGTTTAGCCGCTTAGGCCAGGATTTTATTCCTTTAGGCCCTCCTATCCACTGATACTCAAAGCCTTGGATCCTTTTTATTACCCTTGCCTTTTGGTTTTAAGGGCTATTGGCTTTTTGCTCTTGCCTTTTGGTTTAAAGAGCTTTTGGCTTTTTCTGCTTGCTTTTTCTTTTTCTTTTTCTCTTTTTTTTTCGCCATTTTCTTTTCTTTTCTTTTTTTTTTCGCAAGCTGTTGTATTCACTGCTTTTTCTTGCTTTAAGAATCATTTTTATGATTTTTCAGATTATCAAATAACATGTCTCCTTTTCATCATTCTTTCAAGAGCCAACATATTTAACATTCATAAACAACAATTTCAAAAGACATATGCATTGTTCAAGCATTCATTCAGAAAACAAAAAGTATTGTCACCACATCAAAATAATTAAACTAGTTTCAAGGATGAATTCAAAACCATGTACTTCTTGTTCTTTTGTGATTAAAAGCATTTTTCATTTAAGAAAGGTGATGGATTCATAGGACATTCATAGCTTTAAGACATAGACACTTAGACACTAATGATCATATAGTAAAGACACAAACATAAATAAAACATAAAGTATAGTAAAATGAAAAATAGAAAAATAAGAACAAGGAGATTAAGGAACGGGTCCACCATAGTGAGGGTGGCATCTTCCTCTTCTTGAAGAACCAATGGTGCTTTTGAGCTCCTCTATGTCTCTTCCTTGTCTTTGTTGCTCCTCCCTCATAGCTCTTTGATCTTCTCTAATCTCATGGAGGATGATGGAGTGCTCTTGGTGCTCCACCCTTAGTTGTACCATGTCGAAACTTAATTTTCCTAGGGAAGTGTTGATTTGCTCCCAATAGTTTGTGGAGGGAAGTGCATCCTTTGAGGCATCTCAGGGATTTCATGGTGAGGAATTTCCTCATGCTCTTGTTGAGGTCCAAGATCTCTTGTTTTCTGCATCCTCTTCTTAGTGATGGGCTTGTCCTCTTCAATGAGGATGTCTCCCTCTATGTCAATCCTAGCCAAATTGCAGAGGTGGCAAATGAGGTGAGGAAAGGCTAACCTTGCCGAAGTGGAGGACTTGTCAGCCACCTTGTAGAGTTCTTGAGGTATAATCTCATGAACTTCCACTTCCTCCCCAATCATGATACTATGGATCATGATGGCCCGGTCTATAGTAACTTCAGACCGGTTGCTAGTAGGAATGATTGAGCATTGAATAAACTCTAGCCATCCTCTAGCTACAGGCTTAAGGTCCAATCTTCTCAATTGAACCGGCTTGCCTCTTGAGTCAACTTTCCATTGAGCTCCTTCCACACATATGCCCATGAGGACTTGGTCCAACCTTTGATCAAAGTTGACCCTTCTAGTGTAGGGGCGTGCGTTTTCTTCCATCATTGGCAAGTTGAACGCCAACTTTACATTTTTCGGACTGAAATCTAAGTATTTCCCCTGAACCATAGTAAGCCAATTCTTTGGATTCGGGTTCACACTTTGATCATGGTTCCTAGTGATCCATGCGTTTGCATAAAACTCTTGAACCATTAAGATCTCGACTTATTGAATAGGATTAGAGACAACTTCCCATCCTCTTCTTCTAATCTCTTGTCGAATCTCCAGATATTCACTCTTTTTGAGCTTAAAACAGACCTTAGGGATCACCTTTTTCTTGGCCACAACTTCATAGAAGTGGTCTTGATGGACCTTTGAGATGAATCTCTCCATCTCCCATGACTCAGAGGTGGAAGCAATTGCCTTCCCTTTCCTCTTTCTTGAGGTTTCTCTAGCCTTAGGTGCCATTAATGGTTATGGAAAAACAAAAAGCTATGCTTTTACCAAAAAACAAAAAGCTATGCTAGGGTTACAGAAATCAGTAAATGATGCAGAAATTCACTTCCGGGCCCACTTGGTGTGTGCTTGGACTGAGCATTGAAGCTTTCACGTGTAGAGGTCTTCCTTGGAGTTAAACGCCAGTTTGTAACCTGTTTCCAGTGTTTAACTCTGCTTTGCAAGCTGTTTCTGGTGTTTAACTCCAGAATAGGGCAGAGAGCTGGCGTTGAATGCCAGTTTACGTCATATAAACTCAGGCAAAGTATGAACTATTATATATTTCTGGAAAGCCCGGGATGTCTACTTTCCAACGCAATTGAGAGCGCGCCATTTAGACTCTTGTAGCTCCAGAAAATTTACTTTGAGTGCAGGTAGGTCAGAATCCAACAGCATCTGCAGTCCTTCTTCAACCTCTGAATCTGGTTTTTGCTCAAGTCACTCAATTTCAACCAGAAATTACCTGAAATCATAGAAAAAAACACAAACTCATAGTAAAGTCCAGAAATGTGATTTTTATTAAAAAATACTAAAAATATACTAAAAACTAATCAAATCATACTGAAAACTATGTAAAAACAATGCCAAAAAGCGTATAAATTATCCGCTCATCATTTCCCATGTGGGCCCCATCTTCTCTCCTGAAATGAAACTGAACCTATTAGTAATGACAAAAGAACCCCTTCACATTCATTCTCATCAAAGTGAATTGGATTGCAACTGATGGGTGTCCCTTGGGACACCAAACTTAATTCTTTGGCATCTTAATAAATTGGTTTCATCATTGTGTATTTAATGTGTTCATAAGAGTAGAATAACATTAATCTTTTCATTTTTTTTTATTCCAATTCTTCTGAACTCATTAAACCACGTTCATGTTCTTACCCAAAGCATTAAGTGCTTTCAAATAAGGTGACTTGGGCTGCTAGGTGATTCTTGGTGGTGGCCACACCAAACTTAATCTTTGGGCTTACTCTTCAAGATTAGGCTATAATTGTCTGTAAGCCTAGATTAAGTTGGTGGAAGGCTACACCAAACTTAGCAGTTTAGCTAGTTCTCAGCCCATTCACTCATCATGATTTATTCTTTCATCAAGTTGCAATTCCAGAATAGAGAAAAAAAATATAAAGAAAATCTAGCTACCAAAGCTAAAATCGAACCTTCTAATCTGCAATTGTAAACTAATCCTAATATGGTAATGTAAGATAAATGTGAGACTGAAAATTAAACTACCTAATGCAATAAATTTTAAACTACTTCTAAGAAAAGTAACTAAATAAAAAAGGATAAAGTATTGGGGTGCCTCCCAACTAGCGCTTCTTTATTGTCATTAACTTGACATTCCTTCATCTTCAGTTGAGCCTGTAGCTCACTCTCTGCTCCTCTAAGGAGCCTCCCAAATAGTATTTGAGTCTATGGCCATTGACAGTAAAAGTTCTCTGAGTCTTGTCCTCCAAGAGTTCAACATGACCATAGGGAAACACCTTGAGTATGGTGAAAGGTCCTGACCATTTAGACTTCAGTTTTCCAGGGAAGAACTTGAGTCTTGAGTTGTAGAGTAATACCTTCTGTCCTTCAGTGAACTCCCTTCTTGCTATCTTTTAGTTATGCCACCTTTTTGTGTTCTCTTTGTAGATTTTTGCATTCTTATATGCTTGATTTCTAAACTCCTCCAGCTCATTGAGTTGCATTAATCTCTTTTCTCCAGCAGCTTGCTCATCATAGTTTAACATCTTTAGAGCCCAAAATGCTCTATGCTCAAGTTCAACTGGTAAGTGACAAGCCTTGCCATATACCAGTTGGTATGGAGACATCCCAATGGGAGTCTTATAGGCTGTTCTGTAGGCCCATAGTGCATCATCCAGCTTCTTAGACTAGTCCTTTCTTGATCTTCCAACAGTTTTTTCAAAGATTCTTTTTAGCTCTCTGTTGGAGATTTCAGCTTGCCCGTTGGTCTGTGGGTGGTATGGAGTTGCCACTTTTTGCTTTACTCCATATCTGAGAAGAAGTGTCTCGAGTTGTTTGTTGCAGAAGTGTGTCCCTCCATCACTAATGAGAGTTCTGGGCACTCCAAATCTGTTGAAGATGTTCCTTCTCAAGAAGCTTATCACAACCTTGTTGTCATTTGTTGTAGTGGCTATGGCTTCTACCCATCTTGAGATATAATCAACAGCCACCAATATGTAGTTATTTGAGTAGGAGGTTGGGAAGGATCCCATGAAATCAATCCCCATACATCAAATAGCTCCAACTCTAGTATGAATTGTTGTGGCATCTCATTTCTCTTGGTTTGATTACCAGCTCTTTGGCATTCATCATACCTTGACACCATTTCCTTGGCATCCTTAAAATGTGATGGCCAGTGAAATCTGGATTGAAGCACTTTTGCTGCTGTCCTTTCCCCACTGAAGTGACCTCTATATGCGGATCCATGGCACTGCCATAATACTTCATGCTCTTCTTCATGGGATATACACCTTCTTAGGATTCCATCAGCACACTTTTTGAACAAATAAGGGTCATCCCAGATGTAGTGTTTGGCATCCTTGATTAGCTTTCTCCTCATGTGCTTATTGATGTTAGTTGGCAGCTCCCCAACTAACCAGCAAGTGCACTGGGTCGTCCAAGTAATACCTTACGTGAGTAAGGGTTGATCCCACGGAGATTGTTGGCTTGAAGTAATCTATGGTTACCTTGTAAATCTTAGTCAGGAGATTAATTATGATTATCAGTTTGAATTGCGAAAAATAAAAGAGCATGAAATAAATACTTGTTATGCAGTAATGGAAAATATGTTGGAGTTTTGGAGATGCTTTGTCTTCTGAATCTCTGCTTTTCCCCTGTCTTCTTCTTCACGCACGCAAGGTTCCTCCTATGGCAAGCTGTGTGTTGGTGGATCACCGTTGTCAATGGCTACCATCTGTCCTCTTAGTGAAAATGGTCTAGGTGCGCTGTCACCACACGGCTAATCATCTGTCGGTTCTCACTCATGCTGGAATAGGATCCATTGATCCTTTTGCGTCTGTCACTACGCCCAACCCTTGTGAGTTTGAAGCTCGTCACAGTCATTCAATCCCTGAATCCTACTCGGAATACCACAGACAAGGTTTAGACTTTCTGGATTCTCAAGAATGCTGCCAATGGATTCTAGCTTATACCACGAAGTTTCTAATTAAGGAATCCAAGAGATACTCATTCAATCGAAGGTAGAACGGGAGTGGTTGTCAGGCACGCGTTCATAGATTGAGAATGGTGATGAGTGTCACGGATCATCACATTCATCATATTGAAGTGCGAATGAACATCTTAGATAGAAACAAGCGTGTTTGAATAGAAAACAGAAATAATTGCATTAATTCATCGAGACACAGCAGAGCTCCTTACCCCCAACAATGGAGTTTAGAGACTCATGCCATTAGAGAGTACAAAGTTCAGATCTAAAAATGTCATGAGGTGCAAAATAAATCTCTAAAAGTGGTTTAAATACTAAACTAGTAACCTAGGTTTACAGAAAGTGAGTAAACTAAGATAGATAGTGCAGAAATCCACTTCTGGGGCCCACTTGGTGTGTGCTGGGGCTGAGACTTGAGCTTTACACGTGCCTAGGCTGTTTCTAGAGTTAAACGCCAGGTTGTAACCTATTTCTGGCGTTTAACTCCAACTTGTAACCTGTTTCTGGCGTTTAACGCCAGAATGCAACATGGAACTGGCGTTGAACGCCAGTTTACGTCATCTATCCTTGAGCAAAGTATGGACTATTATATATTGCTGGAAAGCCCTAGATGTCTACTTTTCAACGCAATTGAGAGCGCGCCAATTGGAATCCTGTAGCTCCAAAAAATCCATTCCGAGTGCAGGGAGGGCAGAATCCAACAACATCAGCAGTCCTTTTTCAGCCTGAATCAGATTTTTGCTCAGCTCCCTCAATTTCAGCCAGAAATTACCTGAAATCACAGAAAAATACACAAACTCATAGTAAAGTCCAAAAATGTGATTTTTATTTAAAAACTAATAAAAATATAATAAAAAGTGACTAAAACATATTAAAAACTACCTAAAAACAATGCCAAAAAGTGTATAAATTATCCACTCATCACTATGTCTGCAAACCAAGGGGCTACTCGAATCATCATCAATTGTTCCTCAGGAAAGCTTTCATTGACTGATACTTGCTGCATCTCTTCTTCTTGTGGGATCCTTTAGAGGTGGTCAGCAACCTTGTTCTCTGCTCCGCTCCTATCTTTAATCTCAATATCAAATTCTTGGAGCAGCAAAATCCACCTTATTAGTCTGGGCTTAGATTCTTGTTTGGTAAGCAAGTATTTGAGTGCTGCATGGTCAGTGAACACAATTACTTTTGAGCCAATGAGATATGATCTAAACTTGTCAAAAGCAAAAACTATGGCTAAAAGTTCTTTCTCCGTGGTGTTATAGTTCCTTTGATTCTCATTAAGAACCTTGCTAGCATAGTAAATAACATGTACTAGCTTGTCTTTCCTCTGTCCTAGAACAGCACCAACAGCAAAATCAGATGCATCACACATTAGTTCAAAGGGAAGATCCCATCTTGGTGGTGCTATAATAGGTGCAGAGGAGAGTTTCTTCTTAAGTTCATCAAAGGCTTCCATGCACTCTTTATCAAAAACAAAGGGAGTATTTAAGACAAGCAGGTTGCTAAGGGGTTTTGCAATCTTTGAAAAATCTTTGATAAACCTCCTATAGAACCCAGCGTGTCCCAAAAAACTTCTGATTGCTTTGACATTGCAAGGTGGAGGTAATTTTTCAATTACTTTCACTTTTGCCTTGTCCACTTCTATGCCATCTTTTGAAATCTTGTGACCAAGAACCACCCCTTCAGTTACCAGAAAATGGCACTTCTCCCAGTTTAAACTAGGCTGATTTCTTGACACCTTTTTAGCACAAGAGAAGTCGTCCATGAATACTTCTATGAATTTCTCAATCATGTCTGAAAAGATGGAGAGCATGCATCTTTGGAATGTTGCAGGTGCATTGCACAATCCAAAGGGCATTCTCCTATAAGCAAAGACACCATATGGACAAGTAAATGAAGTTTTTTCCTGATCCTTGGGGTCTCCAACAATTTGATTGTAGCCCGAATACCCATCTACGAAGCAATAGTACTTATGTCCTGCCAGTCTTTCAAGCATCTGGTCCATGAAAGGTAGGGGGAAGTGATCTTTCCGGGTGGCTTCATTAAGTTTCTGGTAGTCAATGCACATACGCCATCCGGTCACTGTCCTTGTGGGTATCAATTCATTCTTCTCATTTGCCACAACAGTGATCCCTCCCTTCTTAGGGTCTACTTGCACCAGGCTTACCCAAGGGCCCATCTGAGATGGGGTAGATCACCCCTGCTTGCCACAATTTCAGCACTTCTTTCTGAACCACTTCATTCATAGTAGGGTTCAGCCTCCTTTGTTGTTGTCTTGAAGGTTTGGCATCCTCTTCAAGTATGATTTTATGCATACACATTGAAGGACTGATCCCTTTTAAATCTGCAAGTGTCCAGCCTATGGCATCCTTGTGTTGTCTCAGCACTTGGATGAGCTCCTCTTCTTGTTCCTTACTCAGACTTGAATTTATGATCACTGGGTGAGTGTTGTTGGCACCCAGATATGCATATTTCAAGCTGGGTGGTAATGCTTTCAGCTCTAGTTTTGGTGACTCTGCTTCTTTGTTGCTTGTAGTGGTTGGCAAGATTGAGTTTCCCATGGTTGCTTGTGGTGATTCTCCATCTGGAGCTTGTTCCAGCTCTATGGTTCCTCTACATTGTTCTTCTTCTAAGACTTCTTGAACTATTTGTTCCATGGTGTCTACCAGCATGCATTCTCCTATGGATTCCTTGGGGTAACTCATTGCTTTGAAGACATTGAAGACCATTTTCTCTTCATGCAACCTCAAGACTAGTTCCCCTTTTTGCACATCGATGATGGCCCCAGCAGTAGCTAGGAATAGTCTTCCTAGGATAATTGACGTGTTGGCCTCTTCTTCCATGTCTAGCACAACGAAATCAGCAGGGAAAATGAACTTTCCTACTTTCACTAGCAAGTCTTCCACCACCCCATGTGGAAACTTAAATGTTCTGTCAGCCAATTGGCGTGCCATTCTTGTTGGCTTGGCTTCCTCAATCTTCATCCTTCTCATCATGGTCAGTGACATAAGATTTATGCTAGCTCCCAAATCACACAAAGCTTTCTCAATGGTGATGTCTCCTATGATTCAGGGAATTTGGAAACTCCCTGGGTCTTTCAGCTTTTGAGGCAGCTTCTTCTGTATGATGGCACTGCATTCTTCAGTCAAGATTATGGTTTCTTTTGCTTCCCAGTTCCTCTTTTTGGTTATAAGCTCCTTCAAAAATTTAGCATAGAGTGGCATTTGTTCTAATGCCTCAGCAAATGGTATGTTGATTTGGAGCCTCTTGAAGATCTCTAGGAACTTAGAAAACTGGCCATCCTTTCCATCTTTTCCCAGTCTTTGGGGGTATGGTTCCTTTGGCACGTAAGGCTTCAAGACTGGTTTTGGTGGAGGTGGAGCAGGGATTTCTTCTTCATCCTTGTTCCCATACTTTGCTGCAGTTTCTTCATGCTTGTCTTTGCTTGGTGTTCCTTCCTCTACAACCTTTCCACTTCTCAAAGTAATAGCCTTGCATTCCCCTCTTGGGTTAGCCATGGTATCACTAGGAAATGTGTGTGAAGGAAGTGGGATTTGCTTGGATAAAATCCCTACTTGTACTTCCAACTTTGAGATTGTTGTGCCTTGATTTTTCAGATTTGACCTGTATTCTTCTTGATTAGCGTCTATCCTTCTTTCAGTTTGTGCTTGTCAGTCCATGAGGGTGGAGACTGCTCCTGTCATTTGTGAGGACAGTTGTGCTATTGCAGCTTCTATCCTCTCAAAGTTGCTCTTGATTTCACATGGTTGCATAGTTGAGGATGGCGTATCTTGATTTAGGTTGTTGTGTATGGGTTGGTTACTATGGTATGATGTGTTTTGTGAGTTGTGGTAGGGTCTATGGTTCCCTGTTTGATGGTTGGGGTTGTGGTTGAAATGCCGATTTGATGAATAAGGCTTGTTGTGGTCCTGGTTGTAGTTTTGTTGATTTTCCCACCCAAAGTTTGGGTGGTTCTTCCAACCTGGGTTGTATGTCTTAGAGTGTGAGTCATATGGTGGTCTGGATGAATTGTTCACATAATTGGCTTGTTCCCAGTCACCTTCAGATTCTAGTGCATTCCCCTCTTGTGGAGGAGTTTGGTCTTGAATGACTGAGGCTTGGTTGGCCTCCATCCTTTTAGTTAGAGCTGCTATTTGAGCTGCAATTGCTTTGTTCTGAGTCCTTTCTGAAGCATAGAAAATTCACTTTCAGCTACAGTCTCAATGACATCTATGACCTCTTCAGTGGTTTTCTTCTTGTTGAGTGAGCCTCCTGAAGAATGATCCACAGCCTTCTTTGCTTCATAGGATAGTCCCTAATAAAAGATGTATAGTTGTACCCATTCATTGAACATTTCTGGTGGGCATCTTCTTGTCAGATCTATGAATCTCTCCCAGGCCTCATAAAGTGTTTCTCCATCTTGTTGTCTGAAAGTTTGCACCTCAGCTCTCAGCCTATTGATTCTTTGTGGAGGGTAAAATCTTGCAAGGAATCTGTTTACAACCTCCTCCCATGTAGTTAGGCTATCCTTGGGGAAAGATTCCAACCACTTTGCTGCCTTATCTCTGAGTGAGAAAGGGAACAAGAGTAGTTTATAGATATCGGGGTGTACCCCGTTGGACTTTACAGTGTCACATATCCTCAAGAATGTACTGAGATATTGATTAGGGTCTTCTTGGGCACTTCCTCCATATGAGCAATTGTTCTGAACAAGTGTGATGAGCTGAGGTTTTAGCACAAAATTATTGGCATGAATTGTTGGCTTTAGGATGCTGCTGCCACAATTTCCTGGGTTTGGGATGATATAGGAGCCTAAAACTCTCCTTTCTTGCCCATCACGATTTACTGGGCCTTTGATAAACCACTATTTTATGGTTTATCTTGTGTTCAATTGAGTGGTTTCATCAAGTCTTTGCCCACTTATTCATACAATTCGCATGTTTTACGTTTTCCTTCCTGATTTTGTGCTATGATTGAAAACATGCTTCTTTGGCCTTAAAATTCCTATGTTTAATCCTCTCTTATTACCATTCGATGCCTTGATATGTGTGTTAAGTGATTTCAGAGATTTCAGGGCAGGAATGGCTTAGAAGATGGAAAGGAAGCATGCAAAAGTGGAAGGAATACAAGAAACTAAAGGAACTGCTAAAGCTGTCAGCCTGACCCTCTCGCACTAAAACGGTCATAACTTGAGCTACAGAGGTCCAAATGACGCGGTTCCAGTTGCGTTGGAAATCTAACGTCCAGGGTTTCGATTTGATATATAATTTGCTATAGTGGCCATACCGCTAGGCGACGCAAACGCGTGTTCCACTTGGATGCGTCGCAGTGACGAAAATCAGCGTGGCAGATTTCTTCTCCAACGATTTCTAGGCTGTTTTCAACCCAGTTTTCGGCCCAGAAAACACAGATTAGAATCTATAAAGTGGGGGAATCCATTCATTCATGAGAATCAGCTCATAATTCATAATTTTTAGTCTTAGATGTAGTTTTTAGAGAGAGAGGTTCTCTCCACTCTCTTAGGATTTAGGATTAGGATTCCTCTTAAAGAAATTAGGATTTCTTCATCTCAATTTCCAGGTTTAATATTTCTTTTATTTATTTTCTCAATTTAGTTTATGAACTCTTTATGTTTGGATTGATTTTCTTCTATTAATGCAATTTGAGGTATTTCAGAATTATGATTGCTTTCCTTTATTTATCTAAATTATTTAGATTTTTTCCTTTTTGGCTTTGGTTGATTAATTGGTAACTCTGAGTTGTCAAACTCATCGTGATTGATAATTGTTGTCTTTGCTGATTGATTTAAATTCCTATAACTCTAGTCTTTCCTTAGGAGTTGACTAGGACTTTAGGTGTTAAATTGATTTATCCAGTTGACTTACATTCATAGTTAGAGGTTGACTGAGTGGGAGAAAAAATATAATTCTCATCAACATTGATAAAGATAACTAGGATGGGACTTCTAATTTTCATACCTTGCCAAGAGTTTTGTTAGTTATTGATTTAATAATTCCTGCAATTTATTTCTCTTCTTCAAACCTTTTCAAAACCCAAAATTCTACCTTTTGCATATCCAATAATAAATCATACTTCCCTACAATTCCTTGAGAAGACGACCCGAGGTTTAAATACTTCGGTTTATAAATTTTATTGGGTTTGTTACTTGTGACAACTAAACGTTTGTAAGAAAGGAATTCTTGTCGGTCTAGAAGCTATACTTACAACGCGAAATTATTGTGAAATTTCTAGATCAGGCGAGAGTTTCGCTCTTTCAAAATGGCGTCGTTGCCGGGGAATTGTAAACATGTGCCTTATTATTGGTTATTGTAAATATTTAAAAAAAAATTTATCTTATCTTATCTTAGTTTTAAATTTCAAAAATCAAATTTTTTTTCTAAATATCATATCTTTTTCAAAATCTTTTCTTATCCGTTTTCAAAAATCATATCTTTTTCAAAATATTTTCTTTTTATTAGTTTTTGTTTTTATTTTCTCCTACTACTATGAACTCTCACCCCTTTGGCTATGAGTCTGGTTACAATTATGTTGCAGGTAGAGGAGATTACAATGAGAACATGCATCAAGATTGGGACAATCAAAGATGGGAGGAGCCACAAGAATTTCATCAACCCTCATGGCAACAACCACCTCCAATGGACTATCAAGGCAATGGCTATGGTGAGCGCTCTTTTGGTTATCAACAACTACCACCATATGCCTACGAACCCTCTCCTCAACATGACTTTGGACCACCATACTCACAAGCCCCTTTCCACCATTCACCTCCATATGACCCTAACCCGTATCCACCATACCAACCACCTTATGAGCCAAATGAACCATACACAGAACCACCCCCATTCCAACACAACTACTCTCATGAACCACCACCTCAATATACACCATCTCCTTATCATTATCAATATGAACCACCTTCCTACCATGAACCCTTTCTCCCAACAAATGAACCCTCCTATCCACCCCAAACTTCCATGGAGAAAGCAATTACCGATCTAAACTCTACTATACAAGCTCTCATCGCCCAAATCGGACCACCAAATACTTTCAACAATCAACCCTCAAGCTCTAGTGCACTTCTTTTTCAACCACAGAATGATCTCTCCATCCCATCACCACCATCCATGGAAGAGCACCCACATCCATCAATCCAAGAACAACATGATCCCAATGATGCTATTGACATGGAACAAGAGAAAAGGGATCATCTTCGCGAATCCATACTTCATAAGGAGCTAGAGGAGGCCCTAAAGGTGAAGGTAGTAAAGACCCTTGAAGTCGAATGAGTGGTTGAAGAATTAGTGAAGAAAGACATAAAGGAGGAGTCTGATTTTGTCTTAGAGCAAGAGGAGGCCCAAAATGTGGAGATAAGAGAGACCCTTGAAGATGAAAGAATAGTTGAAAGGAGTTGTCATGTAAAGAAAATCATCAAGGATGAGTACGATTTTATATTAAAACTACTGAACAAAGCAGTAATTATTGAAGAGGAAGAAGTGGTTGAAGACTTGGGAGATGCTTAACCTATATGGGAAAGTCAAGACATAGAGCCTCCTTCCAAGACGGTTGCATTTGATGTTGAGGAGGGTGTACAACCTCCAAGGCATGTCATGGTTAAGGACTTGGAAGAGGTCGATCAAGAGATGGAAATTCAAGAAGAATAAGCACAACCTCCCATGCCCTTGGAAAGCAGTGAAGAGGAGATTGAATTGGAAGAAAGCTACCAAGAGGAAGAGGTTGAAATTGAAGAAGCTTACAAGGAGGTGGAAGTTGTTAGAGAAGAGCACAAGGGAGTGGAGCTTGCAAGTTCATTAGAAACACCTCTCCCAAGGCCATTACCATCCAATACAACATTCAAGTGGGTAAAATTCTTATCCTTGACCTTTACCTTCCCACTTGAATATGGGCTACTGGAGACGGATGGTCAACTTAGATCCCTTTGTGGCATTAAGAGTAAGAGGAAGATGGTCAGTGGTAAGAATTGTCCTGCAAGGTTCATTATGGTTGGAAGCTTTAAGTTTAAACGCAAAGATTGGTGTAGAGCTCAATTGAATGGGTCTAGGAAGATGTTTGGACGCTTCAGTGAGAATTCTAAGGCTGAACCACCCGGATGGAATCATGATAATCAACTTGAAGACGGGCGTAGAAATAAGATTTGGGATCCAGGAATATATGAGGATCAATTTTGGGAGCTCAAAGCTTGTAAAGAACTACATCAAAGCTTGAGGAATTTACTTTGTATTGATAGAGCTTATTGGATGTCCAAGCATTGGTAGAAGTTTCAACACGAGTTCAAGCACAAGCCACCATAACAGGGAGCTCACCAAATGTCCAACTTAAGGACATTAACTAAAAGTGCTAGGTGGGAGACAACCCACCATGGTATGATCGTCCCTTTTTCAGTTTTAATTCTAGTCTATTTTGTTTGTTTTTGAGTTTTGATTGGACCTGGAATCATGCATAACGTTCCTATTAGCATTGCATTCTGCATACTGCATTATTATAATAAAAAAAAGAAAAGCACGCACGCGACGCGGCAGTATCGCTGACGCGTCCGCGTCACCAGTGTGTTTTGAAGAAAAGAGAATTGGACAGAGAGTCATGTGAGAGCATGGCTGGAGGCGTGCCTTTGGCACAAATTGATCCACGCGACCGCATCGCTGACGCGTCCACGTCATTTGCGAAAAATGCCTCCCACGTGTCCGCGTCACCCACGCAAACGCGTGCCCTAAAAATCGACATAAAAAGGTTGTATGGCAGCAAGTTGTGATGGAGTGGGGCTTGAACCACGCTAGAAGCACAAGCCCCGCCACGCGAACGCGTGTCCCACACGTCCGTGTCGTTTTTCAAAGTATGGCCATTCACGCGATCGCGTCAACCACGCTACCGTGTCACCCAGATTTTTGGCAAAATGCATTTAAAACAGAGAGTTGCGCGACCGCGAGGTTACCCTCGTGCTAATGGCACAAATCACTCCACGCGAATGCGTGACCCACGCATCCGAGTCACTTCATAGAAGCGCTATCCGTGCGAACGCGTGACCCACGCGCTCGCGTCGCCTGCGCCGCACAACTTATCTAGATCAGCGCCAATTATCTTATCTTTTCTTTTCTAATCCTAATTTCTTCTATCTTTTCTTCTTTCTTCTTCGTTTTCTTACTTTCTTTCTTACTTTATCTCTTTCACTTCTCATTCTTTTTCACCTTCATTCTATTTTACTTAATTTTTATACTTTCATTCATTGCATTTTAATTTTGTGCATATTTTTATTTTCTTTTCTAAATTTATTATTTTTTTGTTGGTGTTAAATTTTCTTATTTAACTGTTGCATCTTCTCTTGTATTATTTTGGGTGCTTAGTGACTTGTTTTATTCTGATTGGGTAATATTATTTAAATCAATGCCAATCTTTTATACCTGTGCTCCTTTTTGCATTAATATGAACTTATACTATCTTTCATTACCCACACTCCTCCCCTTTATTGCAAATTTTGCACCACTGGTATGCCATGTGCTTCTATTATTTTCTCACTTGCATGTTGTAGCTACCATGTAATTGAGACCTTTATTATTTGGCATTAACACCCATATTTTATTTATGTTCTTATCTTTATTTCTGAGTTACTTTCCTTCTTTTTCTCTTCTTTCAGGATGGCCACCGAGGAAGGGAAAGGGAAAGCTTCTAACTGGGGAGACAGGCAAGTCAATCTGCACAATCTATAGAGAAAGGCATCAGTTGGAGCAGCCCGTCCACTTGTACATCTTAGCATGCACCGAGGACAGTACAATCTTTAAGTGTGGGGAGGTTGATACCGATCTCCGTGGGTTGGTTACTTCTTTTTTCAACACCAATGTTAATTAGTTAATTGCTGCATTTGCATGTTTGTTTGATTTTATGCATTTAGTTACTACTTGGTTGAAGTAATATTTTCTTTTTCAAGAAATTTTTATAGTATTTCACTAATTTAAATTGAAAAATTTGTGTTAAACTTTTTTGGAAGTTGTATTTAGAACATGGTTTTTGAGCCAAAGAACACACAACCTGTGAGATTTTGAGCTTATTTATATGGTTACATTATTTAACCATAAATTTTTATTCTTGTGTGTTTTCTTCTCTATAATTGCAATCTTTGTTTTGTTCCATTCTATATGTCCATCATTTAGTGTATTTACATGCTTGCATATGATTGAGGCCATTACTTGTTTTCACTCACTTATCCCAAATAAGCCTACCCTTTTATGTCACCCTTGTTAGCCACTTTGAGCTTTTTAACCCCCCTCTATTCCATAACCACATTACTAGCCTTAAGCAGAAAAACAAAATAAAAATCCCAAGTTGAATCCTTGGTTAGCTTAAGATAGATATTGTGTATAATTTAAGTGTGGAAAATTTTACGGGAACATGGGATGATAGAAAAAAAAAGCAGGGAATTAAGTTGAATAAGTTATTTGAAAATTTGGGAAGCATACTCATGTGAAATCAAAATAATTAAATTACCATGTGCATTGATAAAAAAAATTTATTAAGTAATTAAATAAGGGGATACAAAAAAAAATATTACCCCAAATGCAAAATAAAAAGAATCAATGCACATGGGACAAAATTCAAAAGTAAGTTTGATGCATAAGCATGTAATACAAAAGTGGAAAAAATTTGGGTAGCTAGGTAAAGCATTTTAAATTATATAAAGTATGTATATGTTAGGTGAGATCTTAGACTAATCAAGGATTCACTTTGTTAGCTCACTTAGCCTTATATATATATATATATATATATATATATATATATATATATATATATATATATCCTTACCTTTACCTCAGCCCTATTACAACCCTGAAAAAGACCTCATGATGTTTGCATTGGTATGCTAAATATTTGTTGATTAGTTAGATGAAGAACAAAGTTTAGAAAGCATGATTAGAGAAGAGTAGAGTGATTGACCCTAAACACTTGAGAGTTAGAGTGATATACACTACCATTAAGGGTTCAATGCTTGATTCTATGTTCCCTGCTTTCATTAGCTATCTTCTTACAAGTTTACTTGTCTTTTATTATATGATTTGAATTAGTGAAATCTGATTTATGTTTGTCTTGAAGAGCTTATTTACTTTTAACCAAGTAGATAGAAACATCTTAGCATGTAGTTCCATTCATATAAATAGGTTGCATTTCATACATTCTACCATTCCTCTTCACTCTCTTATAGCTTCTCTTGAGCTTAGCATGAGAACATGCTAATGTTTAAGTGTGGGGAGGTTGATAAACCACTATTTTATGGTTTATCTTGTGTTCAATTGAGTGGTTTCATCAAGTCTTTGCCCACTTATTCATACAATTCGCATGTTTTATATTTTCCTTCCTGATTTTGAGCTATGATTGAAAACATGCTTCTTTGGCCTTAAAATTCCTATATTTAATCCCCTCTTATTACCATTCGATGCCTTGATATGTGTGTTAAGTGATTTCAGAGATTTCAGGGTAGTAATGGCTTAGAAGATGGAAAGGAAGCATGCAAAAGTGGAAGGAATACAAGAAACTAAAGGAACTGCTAAAGCTGTCAGCCTGACCCTTTTGTACTAAAACGGTCATAACTTAAGCTACAGAGGTCCAAATGACGTGGTTTTAGCTGCGTTAGAAATCTAACGTCCGGGGCTTCGATTTGATATATAATTTGCCATAGTGGCCATAACGCTAGGCGACACGAATGCGTGTTCCACGTGGACGCGTCGCAGTGACGAAAATCAGCGTGGCAGATTTCTTCTCCAGCGATTTCTAGGCTGTTTTCGACCCAGTTTTCGGCCCAAAAAACACAGATTAGAAGCTATAAAGTGGGGGAATCCATTCATTCATGAGAATCAGCTCATAATCCATAACTTTTAGTTTTAGATGTAGTTTTTAGAGAGAGAGGTTCTCTCCACTCTCTTAGGATTTAGGATTAGGATTCCTCTTAAAGGAATTAGGATTTCTTCTTCTCAATTTCCAGGTTTAATATTCCTTTTATTTATTTTCTCAATTTAGTTTATGAACTCTTTATGTTTGGATTGATTTTCTTCTATTAATGCAATTTGAGGTATTTCAGAATTATGATTGCTTTCCTTTATTTATATAAATAATTTAGATTTTTCCCTTTTTGGCTTTGGTTGATTAATTGGTAACTCTTGAGTTGTCAAACTCATCGTGATTGATAATTGTTGTCTTTGCCGATTGATTTAAATTCCTATAACTCTAGTCTTTCCTTAGGAGTTGACTAGGACTTTAGGTGTTAAATTGATTTATCCACTTGACTTACCTTCATAGTTAGAGGTTGACTGAGTTGGAGCAAAAATATAATTCTCATCACCATTGATAAGGATAACTAGGATGGGACTTCTAATTTTCATACCTTGCCAAGATTTTTCTTAGTTATTGATTTACTAATTCCTGCAATTTATTTCTCTTGTTCAAACCTTTTCTAAACCCAAAATTTTACCTTTTCCATAACCAATAATAAATCATACATCCCTGCAATTCCTTGAGAAGATGACCCGAGGTTTAAATACTTCGGTTTATAAATTTTATTGGGTTTGTTACTTGTGATAACTAAACGTTTGTAAGAAAGGAATTCTTGTCGGTCTAGAAGCTATACTTACAACGCGAAATTATTGTGAAATTTCTAGATCACGCGAGAGTTTCGTTCTTTAGCCTTCTCTGGCATTGTGAGCTTATTCTTCATGGTGGTTCTTCATGTTCTCCTCCATGTTTGTTTCGAAATACTCTTCCTCTTCCTCAGCACCAACGACTCCTTTTCCTCTTGCTTCCCTCCTTAATCTAAGGAAGGTCCTCTCAGGTTCAGAATCAAAGAAAGTTGAAGCACCGCTTCTTCTACCTGTCATACAACTGATCAAGGCAAAAAGCAAGAAAGAAGATGAATAAAAAAATTACTCTTGTTAGAGTGGTTGTTAGTGTGAGTGGTGCAATTAATCAAACGGTTAGAAGAGTAGAAATATGGATGATAAAAATAATCAAAGAAGAAAGAAATAGAACTCAAAATAAAAGAAAATAAAAAGGTGCTAAATAAAATAACAAGGAATTTAAATTGCTTAATCTAGCTCTCCAATCAATTTAATCACTATCAAATTTAAGCTAATCCCTGGCAATGGCGCCATAAAACTTGATGAGTCTAAATTCACACCCCATTCAAAATTGGGGAATTAGTTTTTTTGGCAAGCGCACCAAAATTATCATCAAGTAATATCCCACAGTGGAGTAGGATCGTATCCACAGAGATTGGCAAATTCGAGCAGTTTTAAATAATTGATGAATTAGTCAAGCGGATCAATAGGATTGTGAAGTGCGGAATTGTAAATGACATAAATGTAAATGACTAGAATGAAAAGAAAAGCAATAAAGTGCAGGAATATAAATGGCAGAATGTAAAGTGCAGAATGATAAATGACTTGAATGAAAATGGGAATGGGGAATTACTGAATGTAAAAGTAAGCTGTAAAGAAATGGATAGTTAGGAATGGGGAAATTCATTGAGATTGGGAGATGTTGTCTCTTTGGATCAAATCTAGCTTCTATCCTCTTCAATCATGCAACTCATTGACCTCTTGGCAATCATGATTGATTGAGCCCCAATCCTTTGGTGACTCAATCTCTCAGATCTTGATCAATAGCCAATTCCTTGGTCTAATTGCTCATGAAGAGAGATATGCTTAGTCCCTGATTATACCACACACCATTATAGGTCCAAGTAGAGGGAGGATTATATGTCACATATCCAAACACCAAAACCCAGATCATACTCAAGTGTGAGAAGGGATTTCAAGCATGGTTTCATGTTTCCTTTCCCAAGGTTCCCATGAAACCCAATTGCATTCAATCTCTTTCCCAAGATAATTGAATAGTAAGCATTAAGAACGAAATTCCTTCTAGAAAATCAAAGAGAAGATGAAGAGAATAAGAATTTCACTTTTATCAATCCATCAAGTACAACAGAGCTCCCTCTCTCAATGAGAGGGAAGTTAGCTACTCATAGCTCAAAAAGTACTCAAAAGTGAAGTGTAAAAGTGGATCTAAAACGGACTGCTTAACCCCCCTTTTATCAGTACTCCTTGGGGGTATTTATACTACTCCTAGTAAAATAAAAGAATTACAAAAGTGAAAAAGGAAAATTACATTTTTGGAGGGAAAAGAAAACACTCAATAAGCGTTACTTCTCAGCTGGCGTGTGCAGCTGGCGCTTTTCTGGCGTGTCACGTGCCCTTCATTTCCAGCTTGCGTGCCACGCCCAATCCTTCAAGTGGCACGCTCGTCCCTCTAACAACCTTGGCGTGCAACGCCTTCGACTCAAGTGGCACGCCATAGTGAAATTCTTGTGTTGGCGTGCCACGCCTTCGAACTCAAGTGGCACGCCCCTTGCCTTTCTCACTTCTCTTTGCCTCTGAAAACTTGAACTGGCGTGCCACGCCCAAGGTCTGGCATGTCACACCCTTGCTCTATGCTTGGCTAGGCTTCTCTAGAAAGTTGAACTAGCGTGGCACGCCCAGGGTCTGGCGGGCCACGCCCCTTTTATGAGTGAGGTTCCTCTGTTTGGCGTGCCACGCCACGAACTCAAGTGGCACGCCCCAATGCTTCTTTGCTCTCTGAATGACAATGGCGCGCCTAAATAAAGAATAGTGAGTGGCATGCCACGCCTTCGATACCAAGTGGCACGCCCCATCTAATTGGCATCCTTCATCCTCTCTGAAAACTTATACCAGTGTGCCACGCCTAAAGGCTGGCGTGCCACAACCATGATCTTATCTTGGTTCCAGTAGTTGGCGTGCCACGCCTCAGCCTTCAAGTGGCACGCCATAGTCAAATGCTAAGGTTGGCGTGCCACGCCTTTGATACCAAGTGGCATGCCCAGTCTTCAATTGCCTTCAGCCCCTTCTCTGGATTGTTGTTCCAGCGTGTCACGCCATGCTGCTCAAGTCGCACGCCCATGGATTTGTGAACTCTTCAAGCTTGGCGTGCCACGCCTGGGTTCTCAAGTGGCATGCCCAAGTGACTTTTGGGGCTAGCGTGCCACACCTTCGATACCAAGTGGCACACCCAATCTTCAATTGCCTTCAGCCCCTTCTCTGGATTGTTGTACCAGTGTGCCACGCCATGCTGCTCAAGTGGCACGCCCATGGATTTGTGAACTCTTCAAGCTTGGCGTGCCATGCCTGGGTTTTCAAGTGGCACGCCCAAGTGACTTCTTGGGGATGGTGTGCCACGCCTTCGATACCAAATGGCACGCCATAGTGGAGGTTCTTCTTGGACTGGTGAGTTGGCATGCCACGCCTCTTTGCTTAAGTGGCACGCCCATAGTAGTTGATGGTTCAAGCGTGCCACGCCCAACCTGGCGTGCCACTTCCCTTTTGTGTCCTCCATTTTACTCTCTGGAATTTTGTACTTGCGTGCCACGCCCAGTTCCTGGTGTGCCACGCCCATATGCATGCTTGGACTTCTTCTCTGGATTTTAGTACTGGCGTGCCACGCCCAGCTCCTGGCGTGCCACGCCAGTGCATTTTTGTGGCGTTTGCTTCAAGTGGCATGCCAGTTTCTCACGCCCAGCTTCTTGTTTGTCTACTACCCATTTTTTTGATGCTTTTCTCACCTGAAATTCAGCACAATCTCAAAGTAGTGTACCATAATATTCATCAAAGAATGCATGAATTGTGCTGATCAAATGAGATTTATGCTCTTTTATGGTCTTCTTTATGCAAGAAAGAAGGGTAAATGATGCAAGTCATCAGTATTATTGGTGATCTGAAAAATCCAAAAAGTTAATTCTTGAAGCAAGAAAGAGCAGCAAATAAAAAGAAAAAGAGAAAGAAAAAGTGAAAAAAAGAGAAAAAGAAAAAACCAATAGCTCTTTAAAGCAAAAGGCAAGAGCAAGGATCCAAGGCTTTGTGCATCAATGGTTAGGAGGGCCTAAAAGAAACAAAATCTTGGCCTAAAAAGTTCAAATGAACTCCTCCCCCTAACTAAATGCTTGTGGTGTGAAGATGTCAAGTGAAAAGCTTGAGACTGAGCAGTTAAAGTCTTGATCCCAAAAGCAAAAGAGTGTGCCTAAGAACTTTGGACACCACTGGCTGGGAATTCTAGCAAAGCTGAATTACAATCCTAAAGGGTTCACTCAGTTAAGTGTCTGTGGCGTTTATGTATCCAGTGGTAATACGGGAAAACAAAATGCTTAGGGTCACGGTCAGGCTCAAAAAGAAGTTGTGTTCAAGAATAAAAAAGAACCAAACTAAGAGAGTCAATAATATCATCCGGATTCTGAATTCCTAAAGATGCTAATGCTTCTAAGCTTCAAAGGATAGTGAGATGCCAAAACTATTCAGAAGTAAATGTTTACTAGCCCCGCTCATCAATTGGAACTGAGCTTCATTGGAAACTCTAAGATTTATTGTACCTTTCTCTTCTTTCTGTGCCTACTTTACTTTTGGTTGCTTGCGGACAAGCAACAGTTTAATTTTGGTGTTCTGATGAGCGGATATTTTATACGCTTTTTGGCATTATTTTCATATTATTTTAATTATATTTTGTTTAAGTTTTATTATATTTTCATAGGTTTAGTGAAAAATTCACATTTTTGGATTCTACTTTGAGTTGTTGTTGTTTTTGTTGATTTCAGGTAATTTTTGGCTGAAATTGATGAGCTTTGGCAAAGTCTGATTCAGAGCCAAGGAAAGTGTAGTAGATGCTGTCAAATTTTGATTTCTATGCATTCAAACGAGCATTTCTGGAGCTAGATAGGTCCAAATGACACGTTCTGAATGGCGTTGGAAAGCTAACTTCCAAAGCTTTCCAACAATATATAATGGTTTACACTTTTTTTCAAAGGAGCCTGCCTATATTGGGTGCTGCAGGCAATGAACTACCCTCTTTTTGGCGTTCAACGTCCCAAAGGAGATTCAAACTAGCGTTGAATACCCAATCACCCCCTTTGGGGCATTCAACGCCCACCAAGAAGCATAAGGCAGCATGGATCAACCCCCTAATGGGCGTTCAATGCCCATTCCTCAAGTTGGATGCCAAGCTCAGGCCAAATACTCAACCAAAGTGGGCCCAAGAGTGGACTTTCACACCTTTAGTCTAGTCTATCATACTTTTGTACTTAGTTATTAAGTTATTATATATAGGAGAAGATCACACTTATTTAGGATCTTCTTCTACCACTTTCAAATCCACTATTATTTTCTGTAAGCTATGAGTGACTAACCCTCCTAAATTAGGGTTAGGAGCTCTGCTGATTCTCATGGATTAATAATATTACTGTTTCTATTTCAATACGCATTTAATTCCATTCTCTTGTGTATTTTTGGTCTTTATCTCGTGAATTGAGGATGAACCGTGACATTCATCCTTGTTCTACATGGGTTCCGTGTGAGTCCTGACCCGGTTAGTATTGAACCACAGCTAGAGAGTGCACTGTGGATTCCAAGAGAGTGCCTGGGCGACTTTGGATAAGTGACATAAAATATCATCGATCGTGGGTTACTGAGGTCTCTGTGGCGTTAAGGCTAGAGTCAGAGAAGCAGCATTCCCTAATCTGGAAGATCCGACCTTGTCTGTGGTGTTTTAAGTTGGATCGCGAAGTGGAGTGGATTGCTTAGGTCTTCACCTTCGGCTATAGTGGGAAGACATGAGTTAACTTGATGAGAGGACATGAGTTGCTCAGATATGGTGGACTGCTATAGTTTAGAAGAGGCTAACTTGATGAGAATGCTACATGAGTTAGTCAATTATGGCTGCCATTGAATGAATCATTCGTTATTAAAGTCGACAGTAAGAAAAGTTAATCCGAAAAGAATACGCATCTCCGAAGCCTTAAGTTTAGCTTTATCACCGTTTTCACACCAACCTGGTATTTCGTTCTTTACTATTTTTTATTTATGCTTTCAAACAAACAACCATATTTTCTAATCACCTAACTAAGATTTACATGATAGCCATTGCTTGCTCAATCCGACAATCTCCGTGGGATTCGACCCTCACTCACCTGAGGTATTACTTGGACGACCCGGTGCACTTGCCGGTTCAGTTGTGTGGAGTTCAATTTTAGGCATGCAAGAAAAGTAAATCTACAATTACTAATTGCAAGGAATTAAACAACAAGAAATCAAATCAACATTAAAGGAACATGAATCATAAAATGCATTAAAAGAAAAATAGGAGAAACAAAAGTGTATCAATATAAAAGTAAAGAATTATAAGAATTAAGGGCTAAACTAGAGAGAGAGAGAGAGAAGGTAGAAAGACAAGAATTGATAAAGGAAAAGTAAATCAAAGCATGAAATTAACCTAGATCTAAGAAATCCTAATCTAACCTAATCCTAATTCTAGAGAGAAGAGAGAGCTTCTCTCTCTAGAAACTAACTAAAGTATTTCCTCCAAAAATTTAATTATGACTTCCCTCTAAACTCAAACTCTTTGTGACTCCTCTTGATTTCTGCATATAATAGGCTCAAAATTGAGTTGGATTTGGGCCTGGGAAGCCCAGAATTTGCCCCATCATTTTGCCTTTAATGAAGTCACGTGCGAGCGTCGATGCGTACGCGTCATGTACGCGTACGCATCACCATGCGACTTCACATTCCACGTGTGCGCGTCTGCTGGGCGTGCGCGTCTGCTGCGCGTGCGCGTCGATGAGTGCATCGGAAATTCTTGTTTTTCCAGGATTTCTCGACTTTGCAAGCTTTTCTCTCCATTCCTTTGATCTATTCCTAGCCTTTTCAACCTGAAATCACTAACACAGACATCAAGGTATCTAGTGGAATCAAAGGTGAATTAAAATTAACTAATTAAGGGCCTTAAAAGCACATTTTCACTTTTAAGCGCAAATTAGGGAGAATATATAAAACCATGCTATTTTAGTGGATAAGTGTGGGAAAAGGGTGATAAAACCCCCTAAATTAAGCATAGAATGCTCCCCCAAATAGAGGTTCATCAAAACTTAAACCAAGCATGTCCTCATACTTAAACCAAGAAAGAGACAAGGGTATCATCATTTATTAAAATGTATACTAACTAAATGCAATCTATCTATATGCAACTCTCTAAATGAATGCAATTGCTTGGTAAAAATAAATCAACCTCCAAGAAAAACAATATAAGCATAAGGGCTAAAGGTATTAACAACCAAGCCAAACCACAATTGAATTCAGTTATTAAAGATTTTATAAACTTGCAAGGAAAGTGATGAATCTAAGTGAAAACATGTAATTGAGCAATCGAACCCTCACCGGATGTGTATCCGTTCTAATCACTCAAGTGTATAGGGGTTGATTCACTCAATTCTCTCCTAATCATGCTTTCCAAGATTTGTTTTTCATCTAACAATCAATAATTATTTCATACATGCATACAAATATCATGAGGTCTTTTCTTAGGATGTAATGGGGCTAGGGTCAAAGTAAGGATGCATATGGTCAGGCGAGCTTGAGATTTGAATCTTTGATAAGCTTAAACTTCTCACCTAACCTATATGACAACCTATACAATTTCAAAGCTAACCTAACTACCCATTCTTCACTTTTTCACATACACATGCATTCTTTTCTTGATCACAACTCATATGCATTGATTGTTATTGAGCTTTACTTTGGGGTATTTTTGTCCCCTTTTTATTTCTTTTCTTTTTCTTTCTATTTTTATTTTTTTTTCTTTTTCATATGTATTTTTTTCTTTTTTTTTTGTTTTCATATTTTTTTTTCTTTTTGCAATAGCATATATACAAAAGCATCAATGCATAAGGTTTTACTTTTGATTGTTATTGAGCTTCACTTTGGGGCATTTTGTCCCCTTTTTATTATTTTTCTTTTTCTTTCTTTTTCTTTTTTTTCTTTTTTTCTTTTTGATATGTATGTTTGTCATTTTTTTTTTCATTTCTTTTTCAATAAGGTATATACAAAAGCATCAATGCATATAGTTTTACATTTAATTAACATATGAGCATGTACCCAATTCCCAATATTTACAATATTAATACACAACTACCCTTTTCTCAACTAATGTCCCAAGTTTCCCCATACTTGAATGACACACACGCACACTAGCCTAAGCTAATCAAAGATCCAAATAAGGACATTTATTATTTTTCACTTTAAGGCTTGTATTGTGCCAATTTAAGAACAAGTGGGTTAATCGTAGGCTCAAAGTTGGCTAACAATGGAAGATAAAAGGTAATGCTATTTGGGTCAGTGAGCTAAATGAAATAATGGCCTAGAATAATGCATGTCTACACAAAATAATGGACATAAAGAATCAAACAAATCAAAGATCACAATCATAGAAAGAGAATAATGCATACACGAAGGGAAATAAGTGGTTATAAGATGTAACCATACAATTAAAGCTCAAAACTCACAAGCTTGTGTTCTCAGCTCAAGACATGCTCCACAAGATATAATTCAAGCAAGTTCAATGAAAAATATTTACTCAAATCAACTGGGATCAATTAGGGTGACCTATAGATAAATTATTGAAAAATTTTATTATTTTGACTAAGCTTATTAAGTGTATATATATGCAAAAATAAGAAAATGCAACTAAAAATCCAAAAAGACCTAAGAATGAAATGCAAAAGTGTTGGAATTAGAAATTCGTCACCCAAAAGCGCCGACTGGTTGGATGACCTCCCCACACTTAAATGTTTGCACCATCCTCGGTGCATCCAAAGTTGAGCAAGGGGGTATGGCGACTCTCCGAGTTGCTATCTTCAGCTGGTAGGTCAACCGGTTGCTGCGTGTTCTTTCTTCCACTTCCGTTTTAGCCTATAATGACTCATCCTAAAAATAGAAGATAGGATAGTTAGAAAAATAAATGCAAAAGCAAGGAAGCATCAATTGTTGGAATGAGATAATTCACTAGAATGAAGTGAGTGACCTAATGTATGACATTAATGAAACAAGTGTGTGAGTTCTAATATGCATGTGGTCTAGAACCACACTTAGCATAGAGAGAACCATGTCACAATTACATAAAAAGGAACTTGCACTTCAATCATTCTAATGTGCTTGAGATGCTCTAAACTCGTGGGCTAAGACAACCAACCGAGCAATAAAGAAGCATGAAAGTATTCAAGCCAAGAACATATGGATGCATATGATCAAGAAGCATAATGCATTAAGGTAAATGCATAACATCCTTCAAGAGATTGCCTAATCAAAGAAAATGATTCAAATCACATGGTGGCCAATCATGCAATTCAGAAAAGAACTTAGAAATCTTGAAGGCAATGTCATTCACTTGATATTCAAAAGCACGAAGCATTAAAAATTCAAACCAAGTAGCAATTTGCAACCTCAACAAAGAATCCAACAACAATTAACAACAATGATTATGCTAAAAAATAGAAAATTAAACAAAATTTAAACCATCAAAATAGCTAACTAACTAAACTAACTAATGGTTGATGGTGTATGCTAGTGCTGGATGAGGTATGGGAGAAGGGAAGAAGAAAGGAGAAGAGAAGAGGGGAAGAAATGGAAAAAAGATGAGAAAAGAAGTGTGTGGGACAAGTCGGTCCACGCGTGCGCGTCGGGTTATGCGCGCGCGTTGAATGGTGAAATGGAGTGCGACGTGTACGCGTAAGGCAAATTGGAAAGATAGCATGTACAAGGAAAAAGCACACACAGCGAAGTGTGCGTGTGCACAAGCTTGCGTGCATGCGCACAAGAAAGAATTTCCATGTATGCGTGCGCACAAGTACTTGTGCGTATGCACAGGTCAACATTCAGCCAAGTGTGCGGACGCACACATCTGTGCATCTGCACAGGTCCCTGCACGTCATTCCATTAATGAAGCACGTGTTTCTCGATTTCTGAGGCCTCTTGGCCCATTTTGGAAGGCTGGAAGGCTGAAATGAAGTGCTATATCAAGGGGGATTGAAGCCATATGAAGGCATTAGAGTATAAAGCCACATTTTACATTTTTTGCATAGTTAATTAGGAGTAGGAGTAGGATTAGAGTAGCGAGCTCTCCTAGGGTTTATGTAGTTTTCATGTAGCATTTTATAGCAAGCTTAATTTTAGATTTTGATCATCTTTAATTGTAAGTACTCTTTAATTCCTCTTTAATAACATTATCTTTATTTTCATTTCCTTTGGTTCAAGTGCTTTCTTGATATTTGCAATTTTGAGTTTCTTGAGGTTTTGATTGATGAATTTAATGTTTCATGCTTTCTTTATGTTTGGTTGGATGTTTATTGTTGATTTTGTGCATAGTTGGTTATAGCTTTCTCTTTTACTTTGCAATTTTCCATGTTTTGGTTTTATGCACACAAGGTGTATGTGAAAATGCCAATTATGAGTTTTGAGTAGATTTTCCCACCTTGGCTTGTGGTTCGAGTTCCTAGGATACTAGAGTAATTATGTCTGATATTTAGTGGTAATTCTTGGGTAGTTAGTTGACTCTTATTTCCATTGATGCTAGCCTTTTATCAACTAGTTTGGTAAGTTGGCTAGGACTTATGGATTAAGGTCAATTATGCTTGCTTAACTTACTCCTTGATGTTTGAGGTTAACTAGGCGAGATTGACTCATCATAATTACCATAGTTGTGGTTATGGCAATGATAGCATTCTTAGACTCTCATTCCCATGTCAAGGCTTTCTATGCATTTATAGCATTTTCACTAGTTTTGATCTTGTTTTCTCTTTACTTGCATTAATCCACAAATTTTGCTCATTGCTTAGTTCTTTTATCGCTTAATTCTTTTAATCTTTAGTTCTTTGATTCAAAAACCCCTTTGCCATCAACCGAAAGAGAAACACTTCCAATTGCATCCTAAGGAGAACGGCCGGAGGTTTAATTATTCTCGGTTATTTGAATTTGAATATTTGACATTTGATTAAGAGAATTCATTGTTTGTTTGGACTATGCTACTAACAAATTGATTCTTGTTTTGATCAATTCTGAACTATACAAAAATTCTCTTCGTCAAATTTTTGGCGCCGTTGCCGGGGAAAATCCAAATTCAGTCAATGAGAATCAATCATGGTGCCATTATGTGGAAAACTATGCTATTCACAAACATGGAAATTATGTGGAATCAATCCAAATCAGTCAATCCTCCTTGAGATTTAGTCAAAAAACCGTAATTGATCTCAATCCATAAGTCCTAGTCAACTCACTAATTACTTAGTGAAAGACTAGCGTCAATGGAAACCAACCAATTAACTATTCTCACATAATGCATAATGGACATCCACAACTCAATTCCACCCAAACACCCAATTTCTCAACCAAGAGTGTGAAAACTAAACATGCACGAAACTAAACATCAAAGCAATTAAATAAACATGCAAGGAATTAAAAGTCAAAGCAATAAAACTTAAAATGCAAGAAAACCTCTTGGCTAGTAAATGAATGTTAAGGCTACCTATCCTAGCCATTGACCACAAACATGGTAATTGTGTGGAATCAATCCAAATCAGTCAATCCTCCTTGAGAATTAGTCAAAAGAGTGTAATTGATCTCAATCCATAAGTCCTAGTCAACTCACTAATTACTTAGTGAAAGACTAGAATCAATGGAAACCAAACCAATTAACTATTCTCACACAATGTGGAATGGACATCCATGACTCAAGGAACACCAAAGTCAACAATTTCAAGCCAAGAGTGGAGAAAAACTATGTAAAAAATAAGCCAAGCATTTTATCAAACACTTGGTGTGCATGAAAATAAAATAATATTAAAATGCATTAAAATAAATTCTAAAGCTACCAAAGCAAGAAAACAACAATAACAACTAAAGAAAGCAATAGATGACATGGAAACATAAATTGCATTAATTGAAAGTAAAATTAACATAGAGTGTTCATAATATAAAAATGACAAAAGAAAGGAAATTACAAGAGAAATAAAGAAGAGAAATACAAGAAAAGCATGAAAACATAAAGGAAACTACATTAAAACAATAATTAAAGATAGAAATTAAAGAGAAATTAACTAAACCTAACCTAATTCTAGAGAGAGGAGAGAGCTTCTCTCTCTAGAAACTAAGAGAAAACATAACAAAAGCTAACCCTAATTGCCCCCACCCTTCATTCAGCTTTCCTTTGGCCTCATATAACTTTAGAAATGAGTTGGACTGGGTTCTGGAGGCCCAAAAATCGCTCCCAGCGATTGGCATTAATGAGATGACGTAATTAGGGTCACGCGTACGCGTCGCCCGGCCAAAAATCCATCCACACGTACGCGTCGCTCGCAAATCCTTCTTGTGCGTACGCACGCATACTTGTGCTTACGCACGGGTGCTGGAACTTCCAAACTCCATTTCTTCATAGTTTCTTCCCTTTTTCATGCTCTTTTTCCCATTTCTTCAACCGATGCTTGCCTTAGAAACCTGAAATCACTTATCAAACACATCAAGGCATCATATGGAATTAAAGTGGATAAAAATTGACTAAATTAAGCACAAAAGAGCATGTTTTCACTTTTAAGCACAATTTAGGAAGAAATCTCAAAAGCATGCTATTTAGATGAATAAATGTGGGTTTATGTGATGAAATCCACTCAAGTCAAACCAAAATATATCGTAAAATATGGACTTATCATTCACTCCAAGAAAAATTGATCTCTTTATCCCTAAATTGTGGCAGTACTGTTGGCCGTGGATCTTCGTTGTTGAGGAACAAGAAGAAGAAGAAGAAGAAGTTTGAGTACAACAATGGCAAGTGTTTGCACGGAATTGAAGCTGTGGTACTCAAGTATGGAACAGAGTGGAATCCAGACAGATTGTTTCTGCGATGTCCTCTGTGGGAGGTAAGTTTCGAAATTGCGTTTCTTCTTGTTACTGGCGTTAAGTTTCATCCTTTTGTTTCCTTCTTCACTCCTCCTTCAATTGTTGTCTCAAATTTTCAGAGTGCTAAACATCGTTGTGAGTATTTTGTTTGGCTGGACGAAGTAGAGAAAAAAACAAGAAACGTGGAGACAGAGGTTGTATCTGAAGAAAGGCCATTGAAACAATTGTACCATAAGATGAATGAGCTTACAGAATGTGCCACCAAATTTGAAGTAGATGTACAACAGTTACAGAAGACAGTTAATATGATTAGGGATGAAATTAATTGTATTAAGAATATGGTTATGGGCATTTGTTTGGGGTTGGGTTTTTGGGCATTATTGGTTTCAGTTGAGACCATAGGGTTAGTCTTGGGTCTTGGAGCTGTAGTAGCATCATTAGGGTTCTGTTTTTGGGGTGGATTAGTTGGAGTATTTTCTTGGGGTGGTGGTGGCTGTGCAGGGTTTTCAATGGTAATAGCAGCTTCCTCTGCTTCCATAGCTGCCACCTCATCAGCCATATCAGCTTGCTTTTTTTGACAACTCCTACTATTGTGGCTACTCTACAACATATAAACATTATTGGTGTAAATATAACATTATGAGTAAGTTCTAGAAATAATACATAAAACATGATATTCATACCTCACTACAGTATTTACAAATGATTGTTCCATATCTCCTTTTAAGCTTATGTGGGTTGGAATTTGGCCTTGCCTCATTTCTCTCCTTTCTTCTCTTTTTCGTTGGTCTGTGATGAACTGAAATATTTGTATTCCAATGAGTAATGAGTCTAATCGTGAGTATAGTCTAACCAACATGCAAATATCACATCAAACAATTCTAAAATCTATGACCGAGAGTATTAATCCCGGGTCATTCTCCCTAGGAATTGCCTTAGAATGCACATCATCGATTAGGAAGTCTTTTGTGGTTTTGAGAGTTAGTGCAAGAATTCAAGCTAACAAAAGTAAACAACAATTAATTGAGATAGAATCCTTGGCTAAGGGTAATTATTGGAAGTTCCATCATTATAGTTTCCTCCAATTGTGGTAAGAGTTGATTATTGCTTCACTTAGTTAACCCCCTAATAATGGAGGAAAGTCAAGTGAGAGTAACTAACTTGAGTCACAAGTCCTAGTCTCACCCTAGGGAAGTCTAACTTTAGTGCACTCCAAGTCAATTAGCAATTCTCAATTCCTAGTTAACAATTGATATTCACTACTCAAGTGTCTCCAATAACTCAACCCCTAAGCCAAGTGAGAGAAATCTACTCCATAGCTAGGATTGTCATTATCACAAACAATTGGTAGGCAATCATAGAATACATGATGTAATTGAGAGAAGAAAATTGAATTAAAGCTACCTAATCTAAACAATCATCAACAATCAAGCAAATGAATGAAATTCCTCAATTCATTAATCACAATTCAAAGTAGCAAAGTCACAAATCTAGATTTAAGAGATTGAATCAAAAGAGCATTAATTGAGAGTAGAAGAAGAGTAGATCTACAACTTATATCAAAGTAAAAGTGAATTAGCAATAGATCTCACCAAGAAATCAAAGGAGAATTGCAATGGAGAAAGTGAAATCCTAGAAAGAAGTTGGAGTTTCTCTCTCTAAAAAATAAAATGTAACTAACTACCCAAAAATATCTATCATTATGACTAATTGTCCTAACCCTCTAATCCTTGGTCTTCTTAAGATTTTCCTTCCAAAATTCTACTCCAAAACTGGGCCTGAAATCCCCTGAAATCGCTGGTCACGTTTTCCTGTTGAAAAAATCACGTGCGCACATCGGCGCGTACGCGAACAGTATGCGTATGCGCCCCTGGGATTTTTTGCGACCTACGCGCATGCGTACGGTGCGCGCGCGCATCATAGGAAATATGGCCCAGCCATGTAAGCGCACCGACTTCTTGTTCGGCTCCACTAAGCTGACTCTGGGAGTGCACATCCGCGCGTACGCGCACAGTGTGTGCGCGCGCCTATGTCCAAACTTCAAAACTTTAATTTATTCCATGCTCCTTCCACTCATGCATGCTTCCTTCACTCCTCTTAGCCATTTTTGCCCTATAACTTCTGAAACCACTTAAAAAACGGATCAAGACATCGAATGGTAATAGAGGAGAATTACAATATATCAATTTTGATGCACAAAAAGCAGGTTTTCATCTATGAAGCAAAGTAGGGAGAGGAACACAAAATCTTGTAGTTTTATATGAATAAGTGTGGAAGATCATTGATAAAACCCTTAAAATCTACACATGATAAACCCTAAAATCGGGGTTTATCAGTCTGCCAATGGGTGTCTTGTAATGAGGGTGCAATGGAGGATAGACTTCATACATGTACCACCTCAACCTCAGTTGGAATGTCTACTGTATGCTCCTAATACACATATACCACCCTATCATCATTTCTAATTGCATCTTCATACATGTTCACCACATCCCTATCAAGCCTAAGTAGCTTAAGAGCAACACCACCTTTGGCATCAGGCTTTCCCCAGTAAAAATCCTTCCAATGAATATATCTCAAATCCTTGAAAAGCCCTCCATGAAAAACAGGTTCAGCGTATCCACATTGACTCTCGGTATTAAGGACGCTTGACCACCACTGTATACTGTAACCCCTTTTGAATTTCTCTCCAACCTCTCCCTATGGTGATACATGAGCGTGATGTGACTTGACATCTACAAAGAAAACAAAACCCTCATAATCACTACTAAAGCCAAAAAACCCTCATTTTTTTCGGACAACCACAAACTAGTAACTAAACAAAGATCTAATAGCATGTTTGATCATAATAGGTACAGTGGGAAGTTTAAAAGATATTACCTTTAGATCATCGCTGACTCCAGTGCGTGATCGTCACTGTCGTGCTGTGGGTTGCCTTCTTCGAGTAAACTAGCAAAGTGTTCCTCCCACGATCAAGTGAGTCACCACTTCAGAGCAATGCCATTGCCTCCCTGCTAGGGCTCTTTAACTCTCTTAACGTGCAAACTACATTAAACTCCAAGAGACCTTGAAGGTTCATAATTCCATAAAAGAGAACGAAGGGTCAGCCTTAATTTTACCTAATTAATCATTAAAATAAAATATTTTTTCTGAGTTGTCACTAAATGGCCAGCTCACACAATCTGAACGTGCCGGTAAGGAATAAATAGAGCCACGTGTCCACTCAAACTAACCACGCCACACGCTAATGGCCGGAATGGTGATTGTGTCTACCAGAGTGTATAATTGCTGTGCACATGTGACTCATTAAATGATTTAAGTGTATTTGTGTCTAGTGTATGAACATTCAGGTGTAATTTTGTCCCTTCTTCCTTTTTTTTTTCAGAGAGCGACACATACGCGTGACATATGCTACGCGTGGGTAAAGGCACAAAGTTGGCACACTTCATGCACAACTCTCGGGTTTTTGGCTGTGAAGTGGAAAATGGGGATCCACGCGTACGCATGGATGACACGTGCGCCTGGATGGGCGGAATAGCTTGGGTCACGCGTACGCGTGGGGCATGCATTCGCGTGCGTTGGTGCTCTGTTTTTCAAGATTTTCCTATATTTTTGCACCAAACCAAACATTCCAAACCTCCAAACAGCTACCAAAACACCATAAAACCTTATTTAACATACTGGACTACCAACTAAACTCAACAAATCAATCAAAACATGAAATTAAAATGATTACCAATGTGTACAAAATAGAAAAATGAAAGATATTACCATGGTGGGGTGTCTCCCACCTAGCACTTTTGTTTATTGTCCTTAAGTTGGACTTACGGGGAGCTCCTCATCAAGGTGGCTTGTGCTTGAAGCTATCTTTGAACATCCACCAATGCTTGAGTCTCCAATAAGCTCCATTCTTCAAAATTAATGTCTCCAAGCTTTGATGGAGTTCTTCACAAATCATGAGCTCCCAAAATTGATTCTCCTTGTGCGATACGGGGTCCCATACTTTGTTTTGACACCCGTCTTTATATTGATCATCATTATTCTAATCGGGTGGTTTAGCAAGATGAATTCTCAATATAGTGACCAAACATCCTTCTAGACCCACCTAATTGAGGACTTGTCCAACCCTTGTATTTAACCCTTGAAGTATCAACCAAAATGAGCCTTAATTTGCAACGCCAACCACAAAACATCCTTCTTTTACGCTTCATCCCACAAAGTTCCCTAAGTTGACCATCCATTTCAAGCAATCCATATTCGAGTGGGATAATAAAGCTAATAGAGGTGAATTCACCCACTCAAATGTAGGAGTAGATGACAACCTAGGCAAAGAAGCTTCCAAGGATCTTTGCAAAGTGTATTCAACTCCCTTTTTTCTAAGGATTTCCACCTCCTCACAAGATTTCTCCAATTCAACCCTTTGTTCATCAATTTTGCCTCCTTCAACAAGATTATTTGATGCTTGGTCTTTGATGAGCAGATAATTTATACGCTTTTTGGCATTGTTTTTAGTATGTTTTTAGTAGGATCTAGTTACTTTTAAGGATGTTTTTATTAGTTTTTATGTTAAATTCATATTTCTGGACTTTACTATGAGTTTGTGTGTTTTTCTATGATTTCAGGTATTTTCTGGCTGAAATTGAGGAACTTGAGCAAAAATCAGATTCAGAGGTTGAAGAAGGACTGCTGATGCTGTTGGATTCTGACCTCCCTGCACTCAAAGTGGATTTTCTGGAGCTACAGAACTCAAAATGGCGCGCTTCCAATTGCGTTGGAAAGTAGACATCCAGGGCTTTCCAGAAATATATAATAGTCCATACTTTAGCCTAGTTTAGATGACGCAAAAGGGCGTTGAACGCCAGTTTTACGCTGCAGTCTGGAGTTAAACGCCAAAAACACGTCACGGACCAGAGTTGAACGCCAGAAACACGTTACAAACTGGAGTTCAACTCTAAGAATGACCTCTCCACGTGTAAACTTCAAGCTCAGCCCAAGCACACACCAAGTGGGCCCCGGAAGTGGATTTATGCATCAATTACTTACTTCTGTAAACCCTAGTAACTAGTTTAGTATAAATAGGACTTTTTGCTATTGTATTAGACATCTTATGATTTCTAGTTCATCTTTAGATCATATTGATCATGTTGGGGGCTGGCCTCTCCGCCATGCCTGGACCTTATCACTTATGTATTTTCAACGGTAGAGTTTCTACACACCATAGATTAAGGTGTGGAGCTCTGCTGTTGCTCACGAATTAATGCAAAGTACTACTGTTTCTCTATTCAATTCAACTTATTCCACTTCTAAGATATTCATTCGCAATTCAATATGAATGTGATGAACGTGACAATCATCATCATTCCCATACGAATGCGTGCTTGACAACCACTTCCGTTCCACCTTAGATTGGATGATTATCTCTTGGATCTCTTAATCAGAATCTTCGTGGTATAAGCTAGATTGATGGCGGCATTCATGAGAATCCAGAAAGTCTAAACCTTGTCTGTGGTATTCCGAGTAGGATTCAGGGATTGAATGACTGTGACGAACTTCAAACTCGCGAGTGCTGGGCGTAGTGACAGACGCAAAAGGATAGTAAATCCTATTCCAGTATGATCGAGAACCTCCAGATGATTAGCCATGCAGTGACAGCACATCGTTCCATTTTCACAGAGAGGATGGGATGTAGCCATTGACAACGGTGATGCCTCCAGATGATTAGCCATGCAGTGACAGCACATCGGACCATTTTCACAGAGAGGATGAGATGTAGCCATTGACGACGGTGATGCCCTTACATAAAGTTTGCCATGGAAAGGAGTAGGAAGGATTGGATGAAGACAGCAGGAAAGCAGAGGTTCAGAGGAACGAAAGCATCTCTATACACTTATCTAAAATTCTCACCGATGAATTACATAAGTATTTCTATCTCTATTTTCTATTTATTTATTATTACTATTCGAAAACTCCATAAACATTTGATATCCGCCTGACTGAGATTTACAAGATGACCATAGCTTGCTTCATACCAACAAACTCCGTGGGATCGACCCTTACTCACGTAAGGTTTTATTACTTGGACGACCCAGTGCACTTGCTGGTTAGCTGTGCGAAGTTGTGAAGTTATGTTTGGACCATGGTATTGTGCACTAGTTATTGGCGCCATGCCAGGGAGAGAACAAACAACAAATTTTACAACCTCAGAGTAACAATTTCGCATACCAAGTTTTTGGCACCGTTGCCGGGGATTGTTCGAGTTTGGACAACTGACGGTTCATCGTTTTACTCAGATTAGGTAATTTTCTTCTTATTTTATTTTCAAAAAGTTTTAAAAAAAATTTTCAAAAATATTTTCTTCTTTTTCGTTTTTCCCAATTAATATTCGAAAAAAAATAATATTTTCAAAAAAATATAAAATAAATTTTTCTTCAGAAATTTTAAGAGTGAATTCTAGTGTTTCATGAAGCATGTTGAAGCCTGGCTGGCTGTAAAGCCATGTCTAAAATCTTTTGGACTAAGGCTTCCAAACCATCAGCATAGAGGCAAGTTAATTTGATAACTAATGAGCAGTATATCTGAGTTACATACTAAAGCTTGACTGGCTATTAAGCCATGTCCAACCCTTTGATTGGAGCTTTGGGCTAAAATTGAAAGATTCCTGGAATTCTTCTTAAAGATTTTGGAATTCTTATTTTCTTTTTCACATTAATTTTCGAAAAATCCAAAAAAAATTTATAAAATCATAAAAATCAAAAATATTTTGTGTTTCTTGTTTGAGTCTTAAGTCAATTTCAAGTTTGGTGTCAATTGCATTTTTTCAAAAAAATTGATGCATTTTTCGAAAATTCATGCATTCATAGTGTTCTTCATGATCTTCAAGTTGTTCTTGGCCAGTCTTCTTGTTTGATCTTCATATTTTCTTGTTTTGTGTCTTTTCTTATTTTTCATGTGCATTTTAGCATTCATAGTATCTGAACATGAAAGATTTCTAAGTTTGGTGTCTTGCATGTTTTCTTTGCATTGAAAATTTTTCAAAAATATGTTCTTGATCTTCATCATGATCTTCAAAGTGTTCTTGGTGTTCATCTTGACATTCATAGCATTCTTGCATGCATTCATTGTTTTGATCCATAACTTTCATGCATTGAGTCTTTTTCATGTTTTTCTCTTTCATCATTAAAAATTCAAAAATCAAAAAAATATCTTTCCCTTTTTCACTCATTAATTTCGAAAATTTGGATTGACTTTTTCAAAGATTTTTAAAATCTAGTTGCTTTTATGAGTCAAATCAAATTTTCAATTTAAAAATCTTATCTTTTTCAAAATCTTTTTCAAAAATCAAATCTTTTTCATTTCTCTTATTTATTTTCGAAAATTTTGAAAATATTTTTTTCAAAAATCTTTTTCTTAATTTTATATCATATTTTCGAAAATATCATCAACAATTAATGTTTTGATTCAAAAAAAATTTTAAGTTTGTTACTTGCTTGTTAAGAAAGATTCAAACTTTAAGTTCTAGAATCATATCTTGTGATTTCTTGTGAATCAAGTCATTAATTGTGATTTTAAAAATCAAATATTTTTCAAAACTAATTTCAATCATATCTTTTCAAAAATATCTTTTTATCTTATCTCTTTCAAAATCATATCTCTTCATATCATATCTTTTTCAAAATTTGATTTTAAAATATCTTTTCTAACTTCTTATCTTCTTATCTTTTCAAAATTGATTTTCAAATCTTTTTCAACTAACTAATTGACTTTTTGTTTGTTTCTTATCTTTTTCAAAACTACCTAACTATCTCTCTCTCTCTAATTTTCGAAAATCTCTTCCCTCTTTTTCAAAAGTTCTTTTTAATTAACTAATTGTTTCAGTTTTTAATTTTAATTTGATTTCATTCCTAATTTTCGAAAATCACTAACCCCTTTTCAAAATTTTATTTTCGAAAATCCTCTTTCTCTCTCATCTACTTCTATTTATTTATTCATCTACTAACACTTCATCTCACCCAAATTCGAACCCCCTCTTCCATCCGTGTTCGAATTTTCCCTTCTTCCCTTCTTTACATTACATTCTTTTCTTCTTCTACTCACACAGGGGAACCTCTATACCTGGGTAAAAAGGATCCCTATTATTATTATTTTTTGTTCCCTCTTTTTCATATGAGCAGGAGCAAGGACAAGAACATTCTTGTTGAAGCAGACCCTGAACCTGAAAGGACTCTGAAGAGGAAATAAGAGAAGCTAAAATACAACAATCCAAAGATAACCTTATAGAAATTTTTGAACAGGAAGAGGAGATGGCAGCCGAAAATAATAATAATGCAAGGAGGATGCTTGGTGACTTTACTGCACCTAATTCCAATTTACATGGAAGAAGCATCTCCATCCCTACCATTGGAGCAAACAATTTTGAGCTGAAACCTCAATTAGTTTCTCTAATGCAGTAAAACTGCAAGTTTCATGGACTTCCATCTGAAGATCCTTTTTAGTTCTTAACTGAATTCTTGCAGATCTGTGATACTGTTAAGACTAATGGAGTAGATCCTGAAGTCTACAGGATCATGCTTTTCCCGTTTGCTGTAAGAGACAGAGCTAGAGTATGGTTGGACTCTCAACCCAAAGATAGCCTGAACTCTTGGGATAAGCTAGTCACCGCTTTCTTAGCCAAGTTCTTTCCTCCTCAAAAGCTGAGTAAGCTTAGAGTGGATGTTCAAACCTTCAGACAGAAGGAAGGTGAATCCCTCTATGAAGCTTGGGAGATATACAAGCAACTGACCAAAAAGTGTCCTTCTGACATACTTTCAGAATGGACCATCCTGGATATATTCTATGATGGTCTGTCTGAATTAGCTAAGATGTCATTGGATACTTCTACAGGTGGATCCATTCACCTAAAGAAAACGCCTGCAGAAGCTCAAGAACTCATTGACATGGTTGCTAACAACCAGTTTATGTACACTTCTGAGAGGAATCCTGTGAGTAATGGGATGCCTCAGAAGAAGGGAGTTCTTGAAATTGATACTCTGAATGCCATATTAGCTCAGAATAAAATATTGACTCAGCAAGTTAATATGATTTCTCAGAGTCTGAATGGAATGCAAGCTGCATCCAACAGTACTCAAGAGGAATCTGCTGAAGAAGAGGCTTATGATCCTGAGAACCCTGCAATAGCAGAGGTGAATTACATGGGTGAACCATATGGAAACACCTATAATCCCTCATGGAGAAGTCACCCAAATCTCTCATGGAAGGATCAACAAAAGCCTCAACAAGGCTTTAATAATGGTGGAAGAAACAGGTTTAACAATAGTAAACCTTTTCCATCATCCACTCAGCAACAGACAGAGAATTCTGAACAAAATACCTCTAATTTAGCAAACTTAGTCTCTGATCTATCTAAGGCCACTGTGAGTTTCATGAATGAAACAAGGTCTTCCATTAGAAATTTGAAAGCACAAGTGGGCCAGCTGAGTAAGAAGATCACTGAAACTCTCCCTAGTACTCTCCCAAGCAATACAGAAGAGAATCCAAAAGGAGAGTGCAAGGCCATTGAATTAATTACCATGGCCGAACCTGTAAGGGAGGTTGAGGACGTGAATCCCAAGGAGGAAGACCGCCTGGGACGTCATGTGATCAACAAGGAGTTTCCCTCTGAGGAACCAAAGGAATCTGAGGCTCATCTAGAGACCATAGAGATTCCATTAAACCTCCTTACGCCCTTCATGAGCTCTGATGAGTATTCCTCTTCAGAAAAGAATGAGGATGTTATTGAAGAGCAAGTTGCCAAGTTCCTTGGTGCAATCATAAAGCTGAATGCCAATTTATTTGGTAATGAGACTTGGGGAGATGAACCTCCCCTGTTCACCAATGAACTAAATGCATTGGATCAACTGACATTGCCTCAGAAGAAACAGGATCCTGGAAAGTTCCTAATACCTTGTACCATAGGCACCATGACCTTTGCGAAGGCTCTATGTGACCTTGGATCAGGAATAAACCTCATACCACTCTCTGTAATGGAGAAATTGGGAATCTTTGAGGTACAAGCTGCTAAAATCTCATTAGAGATGGCAGAAAATTCCAGAAAACAGGCTTATGGACAAGTAGAGGACATATTAGTAAAGGTTGAAGGCCTTTACATCCCTGCTGATTTCATAATCCTAGATACTGGGAAGGATGAGGATGAATCCATCATCCTTGGAAGACCCTTCCTAGCCACAGCAAGAGCTGTGATTGATGTTGACAGAGGTGAACTAGTCCTTCAATTGAATGAGGACTCCCTTGTGTTTAAAACTCAAGGACATCCTTCTGTAAACATGGAAAAGAGGCACAGTAAACTTCTCTCAGTACAGAGTCAACTAAAGCCCCTAGAGTCAAACTCTAAGTTTGGTGTTGGGAGGCCTCAGCCGAACTCTAAGTTTGGTGTTGAACTCCCATATTCAAACTCTAAGTTTGGTGTTGGGAGTCTATAAAATTGACCTGATCAACTGTGTGGAGCCATGAGAGCCCACTGCCAAGCTATTGACATTAAATAAGCGCTTGTTGGGAGGCAACCCAATTTTTATTTATCTAATTTTATTTTTATTTTTATTGTTATTTCATGTTTTATTAGGTTCATGATCATGTGGAGTCACAAAATAAATATAAAAATTGAAAACGGAATCAAAAACAGCAGAAGAAAAATCACACCCTGGAGGAAGATCTTACTGGCGTTTAAACGCCAGTAAGGAGCATCTGGCTGGCGTTCAACGCCAGAACAGAGCATGGATCTGGCATTGGATGCCAAAAACAAGCAGCATCCTGGCGTTCAGACGCCAGAAATGCACACTGAGGAAGAGCTGGCGCTGAACGCCAGAAACAAGCATCTGGCTGGCGTTCAACGCCAGAAATATGCTACATCTGAGCGCTGAACGCCCAGAACAAGCATCAATTCGGCGTTTAAATGCTAGAATTGCATGCAAAGGCATTTTACATGCCTAATTGGTGCAGGGATGCAAATCCTTGACACCTCAGGATCTGTGGACCCCACAGGATCAACTCAGCATCTGTGGACCCCACAGGATCCCCACCTACCACCACTCACTCTCTTCCCTCTTCTCAATGTTCATCCTCTCTTCCCAATAAATACTCTTCCCCAAAACTCTTCACCAATCACCTCAATCTCCCTTCCCTATCCCCACTTCAACACTCACATCCATCCACTCTTCCCCATAAACCTACCTCATAAACTCCACCTACCTTCAAAATTCAAAATCAATTTCCCACCCAAACCCACCTTATATGGCCGAAACTAACCCCCCTTCCTTCCCTGTATAAAGCCCTCCATTCTTCCTCATTTTCACACAACACAACCCTATCTTCCCCTTCTTGGCCGAATACACCTCTCCCTCCTCTCCTCCATATTTTCTTCTTCTTCTTCATCTATTCTTTCTTCTCTTGCTCGAGGGCGAGCAATATTCTAAGTTTGGTGTGGTAAAAGCATAAGCTTTTTGTTTTTCCATTACCATTGATGGCACCCAAGACCGGAGGATCCTCTAGAAAAGGAAAAGGGAAGACAAAAGCTTCCATCTCTGAGTCATGGGAGATGGAAAGATTCATCTCCAAAGCTCATCAAGACCACTTCTATGATGTTGTGGCCAAGAAGAAGGTGATCCCTGAGGTCCCTTTCAAGCTCAAGAGAAATGAGCATCAGGAGATCCAACATGAAATCCAAAGAAGAGGTTGGGAAGTTCTAACAAACCCCATCCAACAAGTCGGCATCCTAATGGTTCAAGAGTTCTATGCCAATGCATGGATCACTAAGAACCATGATCAAAGTAAGAACCCGAACCCAAAGAATTATCTCATCATGGTTCGGGGGAAATACTTAGATTTTAGTCCGGAAAATGTGAGGTTAGCATTTGACTTGCCTATAATGCAAGGAGATGCACGCCCCTACACTAGAAGGGTCAACTTTAATCAAAGGTTAGACCAAGTCCTCATGGACATATGTGTGGAAGGAGCTCAATGGAAGATTGACTCAAAAGGTAAACCGGTTCAACTTAGAAGACTGGACCTTAAGCCTGTGGCTAGAGGATGGTTGGAGTTCATCCAACGCTCCATCATCCCTACTAGCAACCGATCTGAAGTTACTGTGGATCGGGCCATCATGATTCATAGCATCATGATTGGTGAGGAAGTAGAAGTTCATGAGGTCATCTCCCTTGAACTCTACAAAATAGCCGAAAAGTCCTCTCCCTTGGCAAGGCTAGCTTTCCCTCATTTTATTTGCCATCTATGTTACTCAGCTGGAGCTTTCATAGAAGGAGACATTCCCATTGAGGAAGAGAAGCCCATCACTAAGAAAAGGATGGAGCAAACAAGAGAGCTCACTCATGGAGCTCAAGAAACACGTGAGGAAGTGCATCATCAAGAAATCCCTGAGATACCTCAAGGGATGCACTTTCCTCCACAAAATTTTTGGGAGCAAATCAATACCTCCCTAGGAGAATTAAGTTCCAACATGGGATAATTAATGGTGGAACATCAAGAGCACTCCATCATCCTTCATGAAATTAGAGAAGATCAAAAAGCAATGAGGGAGGAGCAACAAAGACAAGGAAGAGACATAGAAGAGCTCAAGGACATCATTGGTTCCTCAAGGAGAAAATGCCACCATCACTAAGGTGGACTCATTCCTTGTTCTTACATTCTCTGTTTTTCGTTTTCTTTATGTTAAGTGCTTATCCATGTTTGTGTCTTATTACATGATCATTAGTATTTAGTAACTTTGTCTTAAAGTTATGAATGTCCTATGAATCCATCACCTCTCTTAAATGAAAAATGTTTTAATTCAAAAGAACAAGAAGTACATGAGTATCGAATTTATCCTTGAACTTAGTTTAATTATATTGATGTGGTGACAATACTTTTTATTTTCTGAATGAATGCTTGAACAGTGCATATGTCTTTTGAAGTTGTTGTTTAAGAATGTTAAATATGTTGGCTCTTGAAAGAATGATGACAAGGAGACATGTTATTTGATAATCTGAAAAATCATAAAAATGATTCTTGAAGCAAGAAAAAGCAGTGAATACAAAGCTTGCAGAAAAAAATAGCGAAAAAAAAAGAGAGAAAAAGCAAGCAGAAAAAGCCAAAAGCTCTTAAAACCAAAAGGCAAGAGAAAAAAGCCAGTAGCCCTTAAAACCAAAAAGCAAGGGTAAATATAAAGGATCCAAGGCTTTGAGCATCAGTGGATAGGAGGGCCTAAAGGAACAAAATCCTGGCCTAAGCGGCTAAACCAAGCTGTCCCTAACCATGTGCTTGTGGCATGAAGGTGTCAAGTGAAAACTTGAGACTGAGCGGTTAAAGTCAAGGTCCAAAGCAAAAGAAGAGTGTGCTTAAGAATCCTGGACACCTCTAATTGGGGACTTTAGCAAAGCTGAGTCACAATCTGAAAAGGTTCACCCAGTTATGTGTCTGTGGCATTTATGTATCCGGTGGTAATACTGGAAAACAAAGTGCTTAGGGCCATGGCCAAGACTCATAAAGTAGCTGTGTTCAAGAATCAACATACTGAACTAGGAGAATCAATAACACTATCTGAACTCTGAGTTCCTATAGATGCCAATCATTCTGAACCTCAATGGATAAAGTGAGATGCCAAAACTATTCAAGAGGAAAAAAGCTACAAGTCCCACTCATCTGATTGGAGCTATGTTTCATTGATATTTTGGAATTTATAGTATATTCTCTTCTTTTTATCCTATTTGATTTTCAGTTGCTTGGGGACAAGCAACAATTTAAGTTTGGTGTTGTGATGAGCGGATAATTTATACGCTTTTTGGCATTGTTTTTAGTGTGTTTTTAGTAGGATCTAGTTACTTTTAGGGATGTTTTTATTAGTTTTTATGTTAAATTCACATTTATGGACTTTACTATGAGTTTGTGTGTTTTTCTGTGATTTCAGGTATTTTCTGGCTGAAATTGAGGGACTTGAGCAAAAATCAGATTCAGAGGTTGAAGAAGGACTGCTGATGCTGTAGGATTCTGACCTCCCTGCACTCAAAGTGGATTTTCTGGAGCTACAGAACACAAAATGGCGCGCTTCTAATTGCGTTGGAAAGTAGACATCCAGGGCTTTCCAGCAATATCTAATAGTTTATACTTTAGCCGAGTTTAGACGACGCAAAAGGGCGTTGAACGCCAGTTCTACGCTGCAGTCTAGAGTTAAACGCCAGAAACACATCACGGACCAGAGTTGAACGCCAGAAACACATTACAAACTAGCGTTCAACTCCAAGAATGACCTCTCCATGTGTAAACTTCAAGCTCAGCCCAAGCACACACCAAGTGGGCCCCGGAAGTGTATTTATGCATCAATTACTTACTTTTGTAAACCCTAGTAACTAGTTTAGTATAAATAGGACTTTTTGCTATTGTATTAGACATCTTATGATTTTTAGTTCATCTTTAGATCATATTGATCACGTTGGGGGCTGGCCTCTCGGCCATGCCTGGACCTTATCACTTATGTATTTCCAACGGTAGAGTTTCTACACACCATAGATTAAGGTGTGGAGCTCTGCTGTTCCTCACGAATTAATGCAAAGTACTACTGTTTTTCTATTTAATTCAACTTATTCCGCTTCTAAGATATTCATTCGCAATTCAATATGAATGTGATGAACGTGACAATCATCATCATTCCTATACGAACGCGTGCCTGACAACCACTTCCGTTCCACCTTAGATTGGATGATTATCTCTTGGATCTCTTAATCAGAATCTTCGTGGTATAAGCTAGATTGATGGCGGCATTCATGAGAATCCGGAAAGTCTAAACCTTGTCTGTGGTATTCCGAGTAGGATTCAGGGATTGAATGATTGTGACAAACTTTAAACTCGCGAGTGCTGGGCGTAGTGACAGACGCAAAAGGATAGTAAATCCTATTCCAGTATGATCGAGAACCTCTAGATGATTAGCCATGCAGTGACAGTGCATCGGACCATTTTCACAGAGAGGATGGGATGTAGCCATTGACAACGGTGATGCCTCCAGATGATTAGCCATGCAGTGACAGCGCATCGGACCATTTTCACAGAGAGGATGAGAGGTAGCCATTGACGACGGTGATGCCCTTACATAAAGTTTGCCATGGAAAGGAGTAGGAAGGATTGGATGAAGACAGCAGGAAAGCAGATGTTCAGAGGAACGAAAGCATCTCTATACACTTATCTGAAATTCTCACTGATGAATTACATAAGTATTTCTATCTTTATTTTCTATTTATTTATTATTACTATTCGAAAACTCCATAACCATTTGATATCCGCCTGACTGAGATTTACAAGATGACCATAGCTTGCTTCATACCAACAATCTCCGTGGGATCGACCCTTACTCACGTAAGGTTTTATTACTTGGACAACCCAGTGCACTTGCTGGTTAGCTGTGCGAAGTTGTGAAGTTATGTTTGGACCATGGTATTGTGCACCAGTTATTGGCGCCATGCCAGGGAGAGAACGAAAAACATATTTTACAACCTCAGAGTAACAATTTCGCATACCAGTCTTCAATCTCAAGAAAACTCATTTCTTGCTCTATCCCATCCAATTTTTCATATGGGATATGCTTTGGAGGATTTGCACTCTCCTCCTCAACATCAACTTCAATCTTGTTGGAGGGATTTTCTATGACCATAGATTCCCATGGAGACTCCGCATCTCCTAAATCTTCAACCACTTCTTCCTTGTCTTTATCAATCATGGGTTCCTCCAATTATTCCAACACAAAGCAATAATCCTCATTTTCCACCAAAGATTCCAATCTCTCCTTCATGATATGCTCTTCATTTGACTCTCCACATGTGGCCATGGGAGTTCCTTGAGTGCTCAAGCATTGGGAGGCTAATTGGTTTACCAACTCATTCAAGGCAGTTCTGGATTCTAGTGTCTCCCTTTGCATTTCTCTTTGTTCTTGAATTAGCAAAGTGAGAGAATCATCAATTTGGGCTTGGGGTGGATAAGAGGGTTCATTATTTTGGAGGAAAGGTTCATAATAGGAAGGTGGTTCTTCTTGGTAGGGTTGTGGCGGTTCAACACTCTCCAATTTTTCCACTTGTTGCACAACACACTCCATGGTTGCTTGAAGCCAGTCCATTGCTTCCTTGAGGTGATCTCTTGATTCTTGTTCCAACTTGCAAGCGTAAGTAAGATCATCTTGCTCTTGGATAAATGGACATGAATATTCTTCCATGGAGGGTTGTGGTTGAAAGTTGAATTCATCTTGTTGTTGAGAGTTTGCATACATTGGAGGTGGTTCATCTTGGTAATAGTATGGAGGAGGTGGTTCTTGTAGGTATTGAGGTGGTGGTTCCATATATGGTTCATATGGCTCATATGGTTGTTGGTATGGTGGGTAAGGATTAGGGTCATATAAAGGTGTTTGGTAGAAAGGGCTTGTGAGTATGGTTGAGCGTTATGTTGAGGATGAGGTTTATAAGCATATGGTGGGGCTTGTTGGTAACTATAAGGAGGTCCATCATAGCTATTGGATTGATATGCATTAGGAGTGGAATTATACCTATATGAGACCAGAGGAGGTTGTTGCCAAGAAGGTTGTCCATAAGCTTGAGGCTCCTCCCACCTTTAATTGTTCCATCCTTGATGCATATTCTCATTGAAACTTCCATTTCCTTCAACATAATATGAACCAAACTCATAGCCAAAGTGAGAATTCATGACAGCAAGAGAAAAGGAAAACAAAACCAAATAAGAAAAAAGAAAACTAACAAAAACTAAGAGACAAGAGGCAAACATATTTACAATATTCACATATATATAATAACCAATAACAAGGGCACAATTACAATTCCCCGGCAATGGCGCCATTTTGATGAATGGCTTTTTGACGGTATAGAATTTCACAAATGAAATCTCGTTGCTAGTATAGTTTCTAAACCAACAAAGAATCCTTTCATGCAAAAATTTGGTTGTCACGAGTAACAAACCCCTAAAAATAATAACCGAAGTATTCAAACCTCGGGTCGTCTCTCAAAGGAATTGTAGGGAAGTATTCTTGCTATTGGTTATGAGATGTATATTTTGGGGTTTTTGAATAAGGAACAAGAAAGGTAAATTGCAAGAATAAAACTAATAACTAAGAAAGCTCTTGGCAAGGTATGAGAACTAGAAGTCCTATCCTCATTATCTTCCTCAATTGTGACATCAATTGTCCATTGCTCCCTCTTAGTCAACCTATCACTATAAAGGTAAGTCAAGTGGATAAATCAATTTGATTCCTCAAGTCCTAGTCAACTTTTAAAGAAAGACTAGAGTTAGTGGAATTCAAATTAACTAGCAACTTTCAATTATCAATCAACAAGAGAGTTTGATAACTCAAGAGTCTCCAATTACTCTACCAAAGCCAAGAGGAGAAAAATATACTCTAAAACCCAACCAAGCATTTTATCAAACACTTGGAAGGCATAAAAGGAAAGTAAAATCAAATTGCAAGAAAAGTAAATCTACAATTACTAATTAAAACAACAACAATAAAGGAACATGAATCATAAATTACATTAAAAGAAAAATAAGAGAAACAAAAGTGCATCAACATAAAAGTAAAGAATTACAAGAATTAAGTGCTAAACTAGAGAGAGAGAAGGTAGAAGAACAAGAATCGATAAAGGAAAAGTAAATCAAAGCATGAAATTAACCTAGATCTTAGAAATCCTAATCTAACCTAATCCTAATTCTAGAGAGAAGAGAGAGCTTCTCTCTCTAGAAACTAATTAAAGCATTTCACTCCAAAAATTCAATTATGACTTCCCTCTAAAACTCAAGCTCTCTGTGACTCTTCTTGATTTCTGCATATAATAGGCTCAGAATTGAGTTGGATTTGGGCCTGGGAAGCCCAGAATTCACCCCCAGCGTTTTGCCTTTAATGAAGTCACGTGCGAGCATCCACGCATACGCGTGGGTCACGCGTACGCGTCGCTTGGCAATTTGCGTCCCACGCGTACGCCTCATGTACGCATACGCATCGCCAAGCGACTTCACATTCCACGCGTGCGCGTCTGCTGCACATGCGCATCGATGAGTGCATCCCAAATCCTTGATTTTCCATGATTTCTCCACGTTGCATGCTTTTCTCTCCATTTCTTTGATCCATTCCTAGCCTTTTCAACCTGAAATCACTAACACACACATCAAGGCATCTAATGGAATCAAAAGTGACCCCCGAAAAAGCACGTTTTCACTTTTAAGCGCAAATTAGAGAGAATATATAAAATCATGCTATTTTAGTGGATAAGTGTGGGAAAAGGGTGATCAAACTCCCTAAATTAAGCATAGAATATACCCCCAAATAGCGATGCATCAGTGCACCAACAGACAAGAAACACAAAAAAAGTGGGAGTCTCTATGTCAGAGTATAGAGAACTCCCAGTGAGATATCCTTTGTAAAAGAAATAAAATAAAATAAAATAAACTAAGCAATTAACAAAAAAATTTGAAAATAAAAATGCAAAAATAACCTAAACATTTTCGAAAACAAAAAGGAAAAGACTTTACTAAAATTTTCAAAAAAATAAAAGAGAAAATACTAAGGGACACCAAACTTAAAATCAGAAACTAAAAGAAAATAAATAATGCAAAATTCAAAAATAAAGAAAAATAAATAAAATAAGAAATCAATAATTAAAAGAAAAAGTAAATAAACAAAAATGAATTAAAATACGTAATCTATGCAACGAGATAACTCGTAGTTGTCAATCACAAACAATCCCCGGCAATAGCGCCAAAAACTTGGTGCGCAAATTATGAACTCACACAACTTAACCGGCAAGTGCACCAGGTTATCCAAGTAATACCTCAGGTGAGTGAAGGTCGATCCCACGAGGATTGTCATACTGAGCAAGCAATAGTTGTCTTATTGGACTTAGTTTGGTGAGTTGAAAACCCATAAACAATTAGCAAGAGAAATAAAGAAAGCAATTAAGAGTTTGGTGTGAAAATAATATAAGAAAACAGTTAAGGTCTCGGAGATGTTTACTTTTTCTGGATTAAAATATCTTACCAACTATTTTAACAACAAATGATTCATTCTATGGCGAACTCTAATTACCCAAGACTAGTTTAGTGCCACGAAAACCATAATTACCCAAGAGTAACATGGGTACATGTCACATATCCAAATTAGTTCATGCAAATTAGCGGTTTAAGAGGAATTTATTTTCAAGCTATAGTTAAAGTGAGATAACTCTCTCGAGAATCACAAGAACTCATGTAGAAAAGGGTCATACTCTCGTTCCACCCAGTTCATAAGATTAAGAACAAAAATAATCCTTAGAATTGAATCAAACATAAATTAAAATAGAAGAGTAATAGTTCTAATCCATAGAAATAAACAAAGCTCCGAACTTTAACCAAGAGAGGTTTAGTTGCCCATACTTACAGAGGAAACACAATTATCGTCTAATGATACTTGATGCTGAGAAGGGGCGCATCTTATTCCTTAAATACTAACCTAGTAATAAATGCTAGACCTAAAAAAAATATTGTTTGTAAATAAAGATTACAAAAAGAAATTAAATTGAAACTAAGAAGTGCTAAGTCCAATTGGAAGCCCAAAGAGAAGGTGTCTTCAGCCTACTCTTGGTGTTTCATGCCAGAGATGGGCGTTAAACACCCAAGGAGGAGAGGCACGCTCCTAGTTCTGATGCCTTACTGGCGCTAAATTCCAGCTGGGCGTTTAGCGCCAGGGGGATGCTGCATCATTTCTTCTTTTTGCTCCAAACTCCGTCAAATAGGTCCAAAATTCACCTAAAATCATAAAAATACCAAAACAAGTCAAAGTAGCATCCAAAGAGGACTTTTGTACTAAACAACTAAAAGTAAATAGATTCTAACCAAAAACAACTAAAAAATGGTAGTAAAAAGGGTATAAGATGCTCACGCAACACGCACACCCTCTGATTTTACCTAGTGTGCACACGCACAAAATGCGTAGTGGGCGTAATTTTGAAAAGAAACCCTATCGTGAGTTTACCCCCCCCCCTTCTTTCTTCTTCGCCCTTCATTCTTCCCTTGAACCAAACCAAAACATGACACCACCATCTTCCACCTCTTACATCCAGTGACCCTTACTGCCGCCGGCGACGACCCTACCATCACACCTCTCCTTTTCTTCTTCTCTCTCTCTTCCCTCCATCCACCATCTCCCAGTTTGTCCCTGTGCCAGCTAGCATGCTTCCCTCTGCTTTCGGTGACGCAGCTCCACCACGACCCAGTGGTGGCAATCCCTGTGCCGCTGTGAATCCCTTGCTACCGCTTTCCCTCCATTCTTCATCCTTCATTGACGTAGGTTCCCCATTTTGGTTCATCTGCCCTATTTCTTTTAGTTGGTTTTACTTGCATTTTAATTTGATTTTAGTAATCAGGTTTGGTTTAGATTATTTAGTTGTTAGTTTAATTGGATTGCAATTGATGGTTTGCTGATTTCTAGTTGATGGCTACTTGTAATGAGCTTGAAATTCATGAATATATGCTATACACACCAAATGTTTGTCATAATGCCTAAATGAGTTTTTTTTTTGTTTAATTCATGTGTTTTGGCCACCATATGTCTTAAACTTTGTCCTAGTTTGGCATTCTAATCATGAATTGTGCAATTTTAGATGACTTTGATGTTAATTGTGATTGAATTTCACTAAGGTACTTATTTGTTACTTTGAGTTGCTAGCACCAAATTGGTTTAAAATTTTAACTTTGGTCACTTATTTGGTGCAATGTTGATAAGTACATATTGAATATAGTGAGTTGAATTGAGTTGCTTATTCATCTTGATTTTCAAAACCATTTAATCATATAATAACTACTAGTTCTTTAATGCTTTGCATTTGTTTGAGTGACTTGATTTGATTTTTTTCAAGCTAGTCGCTTTCCCAACAAGTACTTTGTCCGTGTGATTATTTCCTTGTTTTTGAGGATGAATAAGTAGTTTACTTTTCATTATTGAATTGGTTATTGTTTGTTGTGCTATTTTATATCAATATTGCACTTTCACTTGCACAATTGCAATATCCGATATTTCCATAATTCAATTCAATTTATTTTAGTTAGTTTTCCAAGTTTGTTTGTGCTTTAACATTTACTTATTCATTACTTGCAACTTAAGCCATTTAATTGAGAAACACATGCTTACTTTTTGATTGTGTGGTTTGCCGTTTTCACTGGCCAACGTGTGTGTTCTACTCGCATGCACATTTAGAATATACACGTTGTCTTTTATCATACCACACTACTATGTACTCTTCCTTAATTCCTATTTATTTATTTTATACAGCAGTCCGAGTCATCGCATCCGTCAACTGCAGGTGGAGTGCCTTAGACCCTTTATCCCTGGATTATGATGCATGCATAGAGGACTGTGCAACGCTTAAGTGTGGGAGAAGATTCGTGAATTTTGGCGTGTAAACTTCTTCTCCGAACACTTTGCAATGTTTTCTGCTTTATATCATTATGCTTTTATGGATATTTATTAGTACTTTTGACTTTTGCACCGTATTACTCTTATTTTAGTTGGTGGTATATACCTTGGTTTATTTCTGGTTTTATTGCTAGTATTGCATTTTTTCTTTACTTGGTATATATTCTATAAATAGTAGTTGTAATTGGATGCTGTGAATAGTATAGTGCCTGATGCGCATAAACTAGTTATGCTACGATTTAGGAAATTGCACGATCGGCAAAATTCCTTCCGGCAAGTGCACCGGTTATCGTCAAGTAAAAACTCACAATAGAGTGAGGTCGAATCCCACAAGGATTGGTTGAGTGAGCAATTCGGATTAGAAGTGTGTTCTAGTTGAGTGGAATCAAGATTGAGATGAGAATTGCGGAATGTAAAATTGGCGGTAAAAGTAAATGACAAGAAATTGAAATGGCGGTATCTTAAATTGCATGAATTAAAGAGCAGAAACTAAATTGCTGAAATTAAAAGGGAATGGGGGTGATTGCATGAATTGAGTTGCAGAATGTAAAGAGAAGATGGAAATCAGAATTGGGGGATTCATTGGGTTATAGGAGATATTGAGATCTCCGAATCAAAACATGTTTATCTCTTCCTCAAGCAATGCGTTCATTGAATTTTGCTTGGCAATCTTATATGATTGGATCCCAATCCCTTGGCTCACCAATTCTCTCTAAAAATGAACAAATTCCCAATCCCTTGGTTTAAATGTTCATAAGAAGAGATGATGCTCGATCACTGATTATACCACACAGTTTCATGAACCACAATTTGGTAGGATTACATGTCACAATATCCATCCAAACCCCAATCCAATTCACTGTGAGAAAGCTTCTCTAGCATGAATCCTCCATTCCTTTCCCAAGGTTCCGAAGGATTCCAATTATGGGTAGTTTCTTTCCCAGGACAACTACCCAATGGAATTAGATCGAGAAGCTTTCTAACAAAATTCAAGAGAAAAGATTGAAGAAGAAGATAAACTATTATTGATTCATTGAATTACAATAGAGCTCCCTAACCCAATGAAAGGGGTTTAGTGAGTCATAGCTCTGAATTCAATTACAAAACTAAAAGAAAATGATTTCCAGTTCTCTCCCCCTCAGGGGCTGGATTCCCCTTCAATTCCCCCCCTTTTCAAATGCAGAAACTAAGGCCTTTAAATAGGCTCCCTAAATTACAAAATGAAAATGAAATTCAAAGCAAATTACAATCAAATGAAAATAAACTATTCTAGATGATTCTTGTGGCCTTGATTTGGTGTTGTTGATGGGCCTTGCTTGCTTGAAGGGCTGAGTGACATAATTGATCCAAAAAGGATAATGATCCATTAAACTACACTCAAATGTTGCACCCCCTTTCTTGAGTCGTCACTTTGTTCTCTTGTCAACCTTGCCAATTTGATGCCAAATATAGACTATTATACCTCGTTGGAAAGCTATGGATGTCAGCTTTCTAACGCAACTGGAAGCACCTCAATTGGATCTCTACAACTCGAGTTATACTCCATGGAAGGTGAAGAGGTCAGCTGGCCTGATTGCATGTTGGTACTATGCTCTTCTATGCACATTACGGGGCTGTTTTCTCCCTCAATTTTTAGTATCCACCATGCATGCCATATATGCTTGGAAAGCTCTAGATGTCTTCTTTCCAATGCATTTTTAATCACCTCATTTGGAGTTTTGTAGCTCAAGTTATTTATGTTTGAAGAAGGCATGGTCAAGCTGTTCCATATAACACGTTTAAGCTTCAGTTTAAGGTTAAACTGAAGCTTAAACGTGGAAATGGAAAAGGTAGCCCTGGAGGTCGAACACGTTTAAGCTCCAGTTTAAGGTTAAACTGGAGCTTAAACGTGGAAATGGAGAAGGCAACCCTGGAGGAGAAAACTTGGTCGAACACGTTTAAGCTCCAGTTTAAGGTCAAACTGGAGCTTAAACGTGGAAATGGCTCCCTGGTGCACTTCCCATTTCTGGCGTTTAACCTCCAGTTTAAGGTTAAACTGGAGGTTAAACGTGGAAATGCTTCCTGATTGGCATTCTCATTCTGGCGTTTAACCTCCAGTTTAAGGTTAAACTGGAGGTTAAACGTGGAATGCTTCTTTGGTGAGACTTTCATTCTGGCGTTTAACCTCCAGTTTAAGGTTAAACTGGAGGTTAAACTTCAATTCCAGCATTATATGGCTTGGTAGTTTAAGTTCCAGTTTAAGCTTAAACTGGAACTTAAACTCCACATGTGATATTCAAGCTTCCTTTATTGATTTTGTTGCTTCCTTGCCTAGCCTCTTCTTCCCTGAAATCATCCAAACAATTGCATCAAAGTCTTGCAAAAATTCATGAGAATTCTTCCATTCATAGCTTTCAAGGAATATAACTAAAAACTCATGGAATTTGCATCAAAATCTTCATGTTGAATGATTTAAGACAAGCATGACTATTTGGCCCAAAATGATTACTTAAGGCTCAAGAAAATGCATAAAACAACTAAAAATAAAAGAAAAAGGCTAGTGAAACTAGCCTAAGATGCCTTGGCATCAGTGCCTAGTTTATTTTGTGCTAAATGGTTCATGATGATTTTTGGATAGTGAAAATTAGGAAAAAAACTAGGAATTTTTGAAATTGCATCCAACACATTATACATACATACATAGGAAATAATTTTGGCAAAAACCAAAAAAATTTTCAAGAATTCTCTTTTAAGGCATTCCATTGATTTGATTCGGAAAATTATTTCTTAAACATGCTTGAATGGTTTTTATGGAACATAGAAGGGAGATAGAACAAACAACCATGTGAGTTGTTGAGCTTATGATGCGTGGTTGCATATTTCACCCAGAATCTTTATTCTTGTGTGCTATGCTCCTTCTATGATTGTGATCTTATATTTGCTTAAATCTTTATTTCTGATGTTTGATGTTTTGAATGGATTTAGTATGATTGATGCTATTTTTTGAATTAAAGATCACTAACCCATATGGCTATACCTTTATATCTACCATTGTGAGTCACTTTTGAGATTTTTAATCTCCTTTTGTTCTAATTATTACCACATCACTAATCCTAAGTGAAAAACCATGAATAACCTTGAATTACATCTTTGATTAGTTTAGGTTGAGGTGTGTGTCATTTAAGTGTGGGAAAAAATTATGGGAAGCATTGGTAGTAAATGAAAAAGTTTGTTTTGGGCACTTCATTGAAAAATTTGGAAAATGGGTGCACATTCATGTATCAATTTGCTTTAACCATATCAATTTATCATATATATATATATATATATATATATATAACAAGAAGGGGACAAAGGTTGCCCCAAAGAAAAGAAAAATGAATAAGGAATATATATGTGATTTGAATGAGAACCAATGCATGAATTTGTGTAAAAAGAGAGTAATGGGTAGTTAGAATGCATTTTAGTGATTAGGTTGATATAGGTTAGGTGAGCCACTTAAGCTAATCAAAGATTCAAATTAGTCCACTTAACCATATTAGTCCTACCTTGACTCTAACTCCGTTACAATCCTCTAAAGACCTCATGACATTTGTATTCATGTATCAAATATTTGTTGATTGTTAGATGAATAGTAAATCTTTGAAAGCATGATTAGAGGAGACTTGAGTAATTAAACCCAAAACACTGAGTGATTAGAGTGTATACACATCTGGTGAGGGGTTCGATTGCTCAATTCTATATCTCCACCTCCTATTTTATGTTTTCTTGCAAGTTGCTTCATTTCATTTTGAAATTAGAATCAATTCTTTGGATTGTGACTGTACTGAAATTTTTCTTTGTTTAAACACGGACTAAAACACTAACAGGTCAGACCGGGCCCAAGTTGGGCCCAAGCCCAACATATATAAGACTTTTAAAGAGGATTTGCATCCTCATTTTGGCACCAAAGAGAGAAAGAAACACGGAATGAGAGAGAGGGGAGGGTGGTACTATTCATCACCATCATCCGGAAGCCATAACTTGAGCTACGGAGCTCCGATTGACGAGCCGTTTACGGCCACGTGAAACTCTTGTCGATCTCTTTGTTTCTAGTTAAGCTTGGTAAGAAATCAAAACTCAAGCTCTAGTTTTCAGCCCTAATATTTCTGTGTTTTTGGGTTTGGTTTTGAGTAAGTTTTATGATTTTGATTATTTAGGTAATCTCTAGTAGCGGGTAATTATTGGGTTTTGCCCCTTATGCCATTGGGTAAGGTAAGGTTTCGCTAAACCTTTATGTTTAGTTGTTTTTATGAACCCTAGGTTTGATGTTTGTATGTTGTATGATGTTAGATTGAGTTTTGGTGTTTGTTAGAGTTGGTTTGACGCTTTTGGATCAAGATTGGTGGCTTCGTTTTGGTGTTTGGTGCATTTTGGGAATCAACCAATGTATGGTTTTGGTCTCTTTTATGTAATATGTAATGTTTCTGGACACTTAGGCTAGTTGGCTTTAATATAGGATTGAATTAAATAAATGGTGGATTGGATTATGTTTGTGGCGTGTAAATTGTGATGAAGATTTTATGAGTTATGAATGTTAGAGTTTGAATATAATATTGATGAGAAAATTGATGATTGGTGTTGTTGATGGGAATTGATAGATGTTGTAGTGGTGTTGTGTGCAAGGAATTGGAATAATAATGATGATGATTATATGATTTGATGAATGAATGATGATAATTGGATATATGGCGTGTATATAGAATAATGTTATTGTAATTAGAGTTATGGAATGAATTGAGGAACGGAATTGATTTAGGTACTTTGGTAGTGATGTGTGTTTGATTGATAAGGTACATGAAGTATAGGATTGGGAATTTAGTGTGTTGGCTTTGGTTTGGTTTGATGTTTTGGAAAAGTAGAGAACCTTGTGAATTTTGTAAAATCTTGTTCTTTTTCAATAAGTTTTGACGGATCATAACTTGAGCCTCAAACATTGAAATTTAACAATTGTCTTAAATTGAAGATGATTTCAAAAGCTTTAAAATGATATAGAGTTTGAGGAAAACATAGTTTTGTAGAGAAAGTTATGAGCGTTTTTAGTTTGGTATAAAAATTTGATTTCTGAAGCATTAACATTTTTCTAAGTCTGCTAAGGCTTTCGTACGCGACCGTGTACACATGACGCGAGCATTCCATTCGGGTTGGGGATCTCGCGTACGCGGGCACTGCATGTGTACGCGAGCTATCAGAGTTTTTACCCTTGCGTACGCAAACATGTCACACACAACGCGAGCAACCCAATCGGTTTGGGATACTCGCATACGTGAGCAGGTAGCTGCGTACGCGACCATCCATTTTTGACTGCATGCATACGCGAGACCCCTGTTTTGCTAAAAATTGTTTTTTATTTTCGTTTTCAAGGGTTCTCTTGCTTTCCATACATTCTTTAAATATCGTTTAAGAATACTATCTAGTGCTTAGATCCTAACATTATTAAAGATGAGTAAGAGACTTAGATAGATGAATTTCTACATGAGTTTAGAAAACGGAGACTTAGGTTTCTAAAGTTGTGGGTGAGCGGGCAGAGTATTATATTGGTGATGACTCAGAGAATTTAAGAGGTGACAATAGTTGATAATAATTTGAGAAATTGGAATCCGGTGATGGTTATGATGATTGAGAACTTGGAAAGGAATGATGAAACTATTCGATTATATGGGAGTGTGTAGGACTATATCCCTGGCATGGTAGTTTTTCTGCAGCAAGAGTGTACAGGGACTATATCCCTGGCGTGGTAGTTTTTCTGCTGTAAGAGTGTGCCCAACACTATATCTTTGGAATGATTTATGATGAGACAGTTGTTGTTGTTTCCTTTTCTGCTGCATGAGTGTGCGGAGCCTTTATCTCTGGCATGGCAGATTTCTCTGCTGCATGAGTGCGCAGAGCCTATATCTCTGGGCGTGGCAGAAAAGCTACATTTGGAAGGATGTGTCCGGTTGGCATTTATAGACCGACAAGTGATATCACGAGCCAATAGGACAGGAATTCATCATATGCATCTTCTATGTGTTTGTTTGCCTTGCTTATTGGTGCATGGAATTACACTTCGCACAACTGAACTAGCAAGTGCACTGGGTCGTCCAAGTAATACCTAAGTGAGTCAGGGTCAATCCCACGAGGATTGTGATTTGAATAAAGTTGTGGTTATCTTGTAGATCTTAGTCAGGCAAATAGAAAAGTTGTTTGTTTGTTTAAAGCGCATAAAAGTAAAATAAGAATGAAATTACTTAAATTGAGTGAAACTAGTGATAAGAAGATGGTTAAGGATTCGGAGATGCTTTGCTCTTCTAGATCAATTCGGTCTTACTGTCTACTCCAACTATAAATGATTTCTTCTATGGCAGGCTGTGTGTGATCAATGCCTTTCTTGAGAGGTTGCTTATTCTCCTCTAGTGCTGAACCCCAGTGTTAGTGTAGATCCAGTCTGATTGAGGGTGAAACTCGTGCAGTTCATTCCCCTTGATGATCCTACTCAAAATGCCATAGACAAGGTCAAATCTTCTGGATCAGGGAATGCTGAACCTTGTGGTTCTATCCTTTAACACAAAAACTCTAATCTCCCCGTGCTTTAGCTGAACTGTGTCTCGAGAATTCTCCAACGAAGTCGTGGACTAGCCATCTAAGAGATGTATGATCAAGCTAGTGGTTCATTGTTGTCCGATGAAAGACTCACTCCGAACCCATGTAGAATGAGATAACCTTGTGCCGGTTCAACGCACTCATAAGGATGAAGAACGAAGATACATCTTAGAATAGAATCAAAGCATGAATTGAGAATAGAACAGTAGTACTTTTATTAATCCATAAAACTCAGCAGAGCTCCTAGCCTCAACCTAGGAGGTTTAGTGACTCAAACTGATAGAAAAACTCAATGAAATTCGAAATATGCTAGAAGAGATCGAAGGTCCTTAAACAAGGGTGATCTTCTCCTTTAAATACTAATCTAATAACTAAGTATTACATAAGAAGGGTAAAACAGTTATTTAGTGTGAAAATCCACTTTCAGGGCCCAATTAGTGAGTGTTTGGGCTTAGCCTTGAGTGTCTCCACGAGCTAGGGTGGCTCCTTGGCATTGAACGCCTGCTTGGGGGTCCTTCTTGGATGTTGGAACGCTGGCTACTTCCTTGTGGGCGTTGAATGCCTGGACTAGGGTAGATGGTTGACGTTGAATGCCAGTTTTGGACCTTCTATTCTAAAGCAAAGTATAGACTATTATATATTTCTGGAAATCCCTAGATGTTAGCTTTCCATAGCCATTGAGAACGTTCCATTTGGATTTTTGTAGCTCCAGAAAAGCTCTTTCGAGTGCACGGAGGTCAGATCCGTATAGCATCTGCAGTGCTTTCTCTATCTCTGAATCTAACTTTTGCTCCAGCTCTTCAATTTCAGCCAGAAAATACCTGAAATTCCATAAAACATACAAACTCAAAGTAGAATCTAAAAATGTGAATTTTACACTAAAACCTAGGAAAATATAATAAAATTTAAAATAAAACATGTTAAAAACTATATGAAAACGATGCCAAAAAGCGTATAAAATATCTGCTCATTACAACACCAAACTTAAACTGTTGCTTGTCCCCAAGCAACTAAAAACACAGTAGGATAATAAGAAAAGCAAGATACGACAAATCTCAGAGTTTCCAATGAAGCTAAGTTTGAATTAGATGAGTGGGACTTAGTAGCTTTTTGCTTCTGAATAGTTTTGGCATCTTCAGGAACTTAGAATCCAGACGATATAATTGACTCTCCTAGTTTAATTCTTTTTTATTCTTGAACACAACTTTTAGAGTCTTGGCCGTGGCCCAAAGCATTTTATTTTCTAATATTACCACCGGATACATAAATGCCACAGACACTTAACTGGGTGAACCCTTTCGGATTATGATTCAGCTTTGCTAGAATCCCCAGATAGAGGTGTCGAGAGTTCTTAAGCACACTCTTTTTGCTTTGGATCACAACTTTAACTGCTCAGTCTCAAGCTCTTTTTATTTGACACCTTCATACTACAAGCATATAGTTAGGGATAGCTTGGTTGAGCCGCTTAGGCCAGAATTTTGTTTCTTTTAGGCCCTCCTAACCGTTGATGCTCAAAGCCTTGGATCCTTCTACCCTTGCCTTTTGGTTTAAAGGGTTATTGGCTTTTTCTGCTTGCTTTTTCTTTTTTTTTTGCATGCAATTATTTTTCTTTTTATTGCATCTTGCTTTTTGCTATTTTTTCTTGCTTCAAGAATCAATTTTTGGATTTTTCAGATCATCAATAATACTTCTCCTCTTTTATCATTCTTTCAAGAGCCAACATTCTTAAATTCCAATTTAAAAATGCACTGTTCATTCATACATTCAGAAAATAAAAACAATGCCACCACATCAAGATAATTGGACTATTCTTAAGATAAAATTTGAAATTCATGCATCTTAATTTTCTTTTTCAAATAAAATTTTCTTTTAAGTAGGCTAAGAAATATATGGAACATTTTATAACTTTAAGACATAGATAAAAATGATAATGCATTAAGAACACGAGAACAGACAATAAAACATGATGGAAAATAGAAAAATGACATAAAAGCAAGGGGTGATGGAACAGGACCACCTTAGTGATGGCGGCTACCACTTCCTCTAGAGAATCCAATAGAGCGCTTGATGTCTTCATTGTCACACCCTTGTCTCTGTTGTTCTTCCCTCTTAACTCTTTGTTCTTCCCTCATGGCTCTTTGATCTTCTCTTATTTCATGGAGGGTGGTGGAATGATCCTGATGTTCCATCCTCAATTGATCCATGTTAGTGCTTATTTCTCCAAGAGAAGTGTGCCATTGATCCCAATAGCATTGAGGAGGAAAATACATCCCTTGGGGCATCTCAGGGATCTCATGTTGAGGTGGCTCCACATGCTCATGTTGTGGTTCATGTGCCGGCGCTCTAGTATGCTCCATCCTTCTTTTAGTGATGGGCTTATCCTCCTCAATAAAGATTTTTCCTTCTATGACAATTCCAGCTGAATTGCATAGGTGACAGATGAGATGAGGGAAAGCTAACCTTGCTTGGGTGGAGGGCTTGTCCACCACTTTGTATAACTCTTAAGGTATCACCTCATGTACATCCACCTCCTCTCCGAGCATGATGCAATGGATCATCATGGCTCGGTCTATGGTCACCTCAGACCGGTTGCTAGTGGGGATGATAGAGCGTTGGATCAATTCCAACCATCCTCTAGCTATGGGCTTGAGGTCAGGCCTTCTTAGTTGGACAGACTTACCTTGGGAATCCCTTTTCAACTATGCTCCTTCCAGACAGATGTCTGAGAGCACTTGATCTAGCCTTTGATCATGGTTAACTCTTCTAGTATAAGGATGTGGGTCTCCTTGCATTAAAGGCAAGTTGAACGCCAACCTCTGGGCTAAAATCTAAGATTCTCCCTCGAACCATGGTGCTCCAATTCTTAGGATGAGGGTTCACACTAATGTCATGGTTTTTTGTGACCCATGCATTAGCATAGAACTCTTGCATCATTAAGATCCCAACCCCTTGGATGGAATTGGTTAGGACTTCCCAACCTCTTCTCCGGATTTTATGTCGGATCTCCGGATACTCATTCTTCTTAAGCTTAAAAGGGACCTCAGAGATCACCTTTTTCTTTGTCAAAACTTCATAGAAGTGGTCTTGGTGGGCTTTGATGATGAATCTCTCCATCTCCTACGATTCGAAGGTGGCAGCTACGGCCTTTCTTTTCCTCTTTCTAGAGGGTTCTTTGACCTTGGGTGCCATAAGTGGGAATGGAAAGCAAAAAGCAAGGCTTTTCCAACACCAAACTTAAAACTTTACTCATCCTCGAGCAAAAATTACGAGTAGAGAAGAATGGAGTAGGAGAAGAAAAAACTAGATGAAAATGGAGCGAGAGAAGAAATTCGGCCAATAGGGGCTTTAGGGTGTATGAAGTGTGTGTATGAAGGGTTAGTAAGAGGGGGTATTTATAGGAGTGGGCTAGGTTAGGGTTTGGTCATGGGTGCGGTAAATGGGAGGGAAATTTGATTTTGAAGTGGATGGAGATTGGTGGGAGTTATGATGGTTTTGGGGGGAAGTGATATGGATGCTATTGGGCTAGAGTTTATAGGGAAGAGTGTATGGAGAAGTGTGAAAAAAGAAGAAGGAAGAAGTGGGGTAGGTAAAGATGCTGTGGGACCCACTGGTCCTGAGAGGCTAGAGAATTTAGATTCCCTGCCCTTCTGCATGGGCGTTGAACACCCAGCACTATGCTCTTGGCTGGCGTTCAACGCCAGATATACTGCCAATTAGTGCGTTGAATGCCCAGCCAGTGCTCCCTGGCTGGCATTCAACGCCAGGAAGTCTGCCAGTTTGGGCGTTGAACACCCAGCTGCTGGTCTATAGCTGGCGTCAACGCCAGCCTGCCTCCCATTTTTGGCGTCTAATGCCCAGGAGGGATCTCCTTCCTAGCATTTAACACCAGGTCTTCTGCTTCCTTAGGCACTGAACACCCAGCCACTGCTCCCTGGCTGGCGTTCAATGCCAACTTGTTCCTTCCCAGAGGGTGCTGAAGGCCCACTCTAGCTTCCTTGACTGGCATTTAACGCAGCATGGTCTCTACTCCAAGGTGTTCTGTTTCTACTTCTAACTGTTGCTGCCTCTATTCTGACTAATGCACATGATCATAGACCTACAGAAAATAACTAGGAAAAATAAACTTAAAAAAAAACATAAATAATAATAACTATGATTGGGTTGTGATGAGCGGATATTTTATACGCTTTTTGGGGTTAATTTCATATAGTTTTGAGTATGTTTTAGTTAGTTTTTAGTCTATTTTCATTAGTTTTTAGGAAGAATTCATATTTCTGGACTTTACTATGAGTTGTGTGTTTTTCTGTAATTTCAGATATTTTTCTGGCTGAAATTGAGGGAGCTGAGCAAAAATCTGATTCAGGCTGAAAAAGGACTGCTGATGCTGTTGGATTCTGACCTCCCTGCACTCAAAGTGGATTTTCTTGAGCTACAGAACTCGAAATGGCATGCTTCCAATTGCGTTGGAAAGTAGACATCCAGGGCTTTGCATCAATACATAATAGTCCATACTTTGAACAAGGATAGACGACGTAAACTGGCGTTCAACGCTAGTTCTCTGCCCAATTCTGGCGTCCAGCGCCAGAAAAGGATCAAAAGCTGGAGTTGAACGCCCAAACTGGCACAAAAACTGGCGTTCAACCCCACAAATGGCCTCTGCACGTGACTCACTTAAATCTCAGCCCCAGCACACACCAAGTGGGCCCCAGAAGTGGATCTCTGCATCATCCATCATAGTCTACTCAATTTTTGTAAACCTAGGCTACTAGTTTAGTATTTAAACAACTTTTAGAAGACTTATTTCGGATCTCATGACATTTTAGATCAAAACTTTGTATTCTCTGACGGCATGAGTCTCTAAACCCCATTGTTGGGGGTGAGGAGCTCTACTGTGTCTCGATGAATTAATGCAAGTATTTCTGTTTTCCATTCAAACACACTTGTTCCTATCTAAGATGTTCATTCACGCTTAACTATGATGAAGGTGATGATCTAGGACATTCATCACCTTTCTCAAACCATGAACGTGTGCCTGACAACCACCTCCGTTCTATATCCGATTGAATGAGTATCTCTTAGATCTCTTAATCAGAATCTTCGTGGTATAAGCTAGAACTGATGGCGGCATTCATAAGAATCCGGAAAGTCTAAACCTTGTCTGTGGTATTCCGAGTAGGATTCAAGGATTGAATGACTGTGACGAGCTTCAAACTCCTGAAGGCTGGGCGTTAGTGACTGACGTAAAAGGATAGTAAATCCTATTCCAACCGGATCGAGAACCAACTGGTGATTAGCCGTGCTGTGACAGAGTGCGTGAGCGTAGTTTTCACTGGAAGGATGGAAGGTAGCCATTGACAACGGTGATCCACCAACACACAGCTTGCCATAGGAGGACGTGCGTGTGTGAATTAGAAGACAGAGGAAAGCAGAGATTCAGAAGACAAAGCATCTCCAAAACTCCAACATATTCTCCATTACTGCGTAACAAGTAACCTTTAATCCATGCTCTCTTGTTTATTTGAAATTCAACTGATAAACATAATTGACTTCCTGACTAAGATTTACAAGATAACCATAGATTGCTTCAAACCAACAATCTCTGTGGGATTCGACCCTTACTCACGTAAGGTATTACTTGGACGACCCAGTGCACTTGCTGGTTAGTGGTACAAGTTGTGAAAAGTGTGATTCACAATTTGTGCACCAAGTTTTTGGCACCATTGCCGGGGATTGTTCGTGTTTGGACAACTGACGGTTTATTTTGTTGCTTAGATTAGGAAAATTTTTCTTTTTTTTTTTGGTCTAGAATCTCTTATTATTGTTCTTGGTTAAAAATATCCTTCTTTTAACAAGTGTTACATTTACTGCCCAATTGGCTAAAGCGTTAGTCTAAGCCCATGGCAGTTTGGTACACTCTTTTTAAAATCTTTTTCAAAAATAATTTTTCTATTAAATCCTGTGCCAAACTTTAAGTTTGGTGTTTTCTTGTTGATTTTTCTGTGTTTTTCGAAAATTTATTTTGGTTTTCTAAAAATTTTAAGTTTGGTGTTCTTTCTTCGTGTTCTTGAGTTTTCCTTGTGACTTGATCTTAAAATTTTTAAGTTTGGTGTTCCTTGGTGTTTTTCCTCCAAAATTTTCGAAAATAGGGAGCATTAGATCTAAAAATTTTAAATCTTGTGCTATCTTGTTGTTTTTCTCTTTCCTCTTAAAAATCAAAAATATCTTTTCTCTCTATTTTAAAAACATATTTTCGAAATATATTTCTAAAATTTATATTTTTATTTCAAAATTTAAAACTTTTTTTTTTCAAAATCATCATATCCTTTTCAAAACTTCCTAACCACTTTTTCTCTCCTCAGTTTTTCGAAAATCTTCACCCAATTTTTATGTATTTTATTTCAATTTATTTCATTTTCGAAATAAATATATAAATAAATAAATAAAAATATTTTTTCTATTTTACATCATCTCCCTTTCTCCATTATGGACCTAAGCGGAAATGAACAGTCCAGGAGGACTCTGGGGTCATATTCTAACCCCTCTACTGCTTCATATGGGAGTAGCATCTGCATACCCTCCATTGGAGTCAGTAGCTTTGAGTTGAATCCTTAGCTCATTATCATGGTGCAGCAAAATTGCCAGTATTCCAGTCTTCCACAGGAAGAACCCACAGAGTTTCTGGCACAGTTTCTACAGATTGCTGACACAGTACATGATAAAGAAATAGATCAGGATGTCTACAGACTATTACTGTTTCCATTTGCTGTAAAAGATCAAGCTAAGAGGTGCTTGAATAACCAACCTAAGGCCAGTATAAGGACATGGAAACAGCTGACAGAAAAGTTCCTGAATCAATATTTCCCTCTAAAAAGGATGACACAGCTAAGGCTAGACATCCAAGGCTTTAAACAAGGAGATAATGAATCTCTTTATGATGCCTGGGAGAGATACAGAGAGATGCTACGAAAATGCCCCTCTGAAATGTTTTCAGAGCGGGTTCAGTTAGACATCTTCTATTATGGGCTTGCAGAAGGAGCTCAGATGTTTCTAGATTACTCAGCTGGTGGATCCATCCACATGAGAAAGACAATTGAAGAGGCTCAAGAGCTCATTGATACAGTTGCCAGGAATCAGCATCTGTACCTAAGCAACAACCCTTCCATGAATGAAGAGGTTAAAACAGTAATTGCTGAACTCAGCCCTGTAAAACAAGCTGCTGAATTCAATCAGCAATTGGACTTTCTCACAAAGCAGTTAGCCGAATTTAAAGACAGGCTACAAGAGACAAGGATGGCTATATACATATGGACGAACAGTTTAAGCAAACAAAGCAGCAGCTGTCAAGGCAAATAGCAGAAAAATGCCAAGCAGTTCAACTAAGAAGTGGGAAAACATTAAATACCCCACCTCAAGGCAGCAAAAAGCTAAGAAGTGAGCAAACAACCCAAAATTCACCTGAGGACAGTAAGAGCCCAGGGAAAAATAATTCTGGCACTAAAGCTCCAGAAAATTGGTGGAAGGCTGGCGCTGAACGCCCAGACCATGGCCAAAACTGGCGTTCAACGCCAGAAATACAGCAGGACTGGCGTTCAACGCCAGAAATGGGCAAGGATCTGGCGTTGAACGCCCAAAATGGGTATGATCTGGCGCTGAACGCCCAAAATGGGCACAGTTCTGGCATTCAGACGCCAGAAGCAGACAAGGAGCTGGCGTCCAACTTCACTCCATCTTCTAACTCTGGCACTTAAGTGCCAGTGAGGGATCAGACACACACAAATGCTGATAACAACCCCTCTAAAAAGGCTTCTTCAACCACTTCTGTAGGCAATAAACCTACAGCAACTAAGGTTGAAGAATATAAAGCCAAGATACCTTATCCTCAAAAACTCCGGAAGGAGGAGCAGGATAAGCAATTTTCTCGCTTTGCAGATTATCTCAGGACTCTTGAAATAAAGATTCCATTTGCAGAAGCACTTGAGCAAATACCTTCTTATGCCAAGTTCATGAAAGAGATCTTGAGTCATAAAAAGGATTGGAGAGAAATAGAAAGAGTTCTCCTCACTGAAGAATGCAGTGCAGTCATTCTGAAGAGCTTTCCTGAAAAGCTTAAAGACCCTGGGAGCTTTCTGATACCATGCATATTAGAAGATAATTGCACCAAGACAGCTTTATGCGATCTTGGGGCAAGCATCAACCTAATACCTGCATCCACTATCAGGAACCTTGGCTTAACTGATGAAGTTAAACCAACCCGGATATGTTTCCAACTTGCTGATGGTTCCACTAAATACCCATCAGGCGTGATTGAGGACATGATTGTCAGAGTTGGGCCATTCGCCTTTCCCACTGACTTTGTTGTGCTGGAAATGGAGGAGTACAAGAGTGCTACTCTCATTCTAGGAAGACCCTTCCTAGCAACTGGACGATCCCTCATTGACGTCCAACAGGGGGAAATAACCCTGAGAGTCAACAATGATGAGTTTAAGTTGAATGCTGTCAAAGCCATGCAGCATCCAGACACATCAACAGACTGCATGAAAGTTGATCTTATTGACTCTTTGGTAGAAAAGATCAACATGGCTGAGAGTCTCGAATCAGAGTTGGAAGACATCTTTAAAGATGTTCAGCCTGATTTGGAGGATTCAGGGGACATGAAAGAGCCTCTGAACTTTCTTCTGAAAGAGGAAAAACCTCCTAAACCCGAGCTCAAGCCATTACCACCATCCTTGAAATATGCATTTCTGGGAGAAGGTGACACTTTTCCAGTGATCATAAGCTCTGCTTTAAATTCACAGGAAGAGGAGGCACTTATTCAAGTGCTAAGGACACACAAGACAGCTCTTAGGTGGTCCACAGGTGACCTTAAGGGCATAAGCCCAGCTAGATGCATGCACAAAATCTTATTGGAGGATAATACCAAACCAGTGGTGCAACCACAGAGGTGGCTAAATCCAGCCATGAAAGAAGTGGTGCAGAAAGAGGTCACCAAATTACTGGAGGCTGGGATTATTTATCCTATTTCTGATAGCCCCTGGGTGAGCCCTGTTCAAGTCGTCCCAAAAAAGGGAGGCATGACAGTAATTCATAATGAAAAAAATGAACTGGTTCCTACAAGAACAGTTACAGGGTGGCGCATGTGTATTGATTACAGAAGGCTCAATACAGCCACCAGAAAGGATCATTTTCCTTTACCATTCATAGACCAGATGCTAGAAAGACTAGCAGGTCATGATTATTACTACTTTTTGGATGGCTACTCAGGCTATAACCAGATTGCAGTAGATCCCCAGGATCAAGAGAAAACAGCATTCACATGTCCATCCGGAGTGTTTGCTTATAGAAGGATGCCATTTGGGCTATGTAATGCGCCTACAACCTTCCAAAGATGCATGCTCTGTGATGACAAGTCATCTTAGCCTATTTTAACTAGTCTTTTTCTTTTGTTTTCATTAGAATTATGCACTTTCTTGAGCCATAAGCAAGCTAATTGGGTAGATTTTCATGTTTCCTTTGATTTAATCAACCATGTATGAATTCATGCTATTTCATGAGGTTTTATACTATAATTGTTACATATTTTGAAAGAATGAATATCTCATGATTTTAAGCATAGCTTTGATGTGTTTGGTTGATTAATGATAGGTGAAGAAAGCTTGGAGAAAGGTTGAAGCAAGAAGGAATAGCTAGGAGTAAAGAGAAGACAATGGATTAAGTGAAATTGAACCAGGAAGCAAAAAGCTGGACCTAAAGTTAGCCTCAAACTTTTGCACAAACTTTTGGGTGAAAATTTAGCCCCAACGTTAGCCCCTAACTTTTGGGCTAACGTTGGAACTTGAAAATCACTCCCTGGGTACCAAAAGTTTGCGCCAACGTTAGCCCTAACTTTGAGGCTAACGTTGGCACATGAAAATCACCCCTGGGCACCAAAAGTTTGCGCTAACGTTAGCCCCTAACTTTGAGGCTAACGTTGGCATGAAGAAAACCTCCCTGGGCACCAAAAGTTTGCGCCAATGTTAGCCCCTAACTTGGTGGCTAACGTTGGCACATGAAAATCACAAGGGGAGGAGCAAAAGTTTGCGCCAACGTTAGCCCCTAACTTAGGGGCTAACGTTGGCGCCACAAGTGCACAAGGTAAGGCCAACGTTGGGGCCAAAGTTAGACCCCTAACTTTGGCACCAACGTTGGTATCTGCTGGATATGGGTGCTGATATGAAAAGTTTGGGCAAAAGTTAGCCCCTATCTTTTGCTCAAACTTTTGGTCCAACTTTTGCAAAACTCCAACCCGGTTCAATTGGTTCACTTTGGTTCTTCTCCAAACTTCAAGAGCAATCAACCAAGGCCTCTTTCAACCCGATTCCACCAAGAGCAAAGGCCCAACTCAAGGCTTGAAGATCATTGGAAGAAAGTGTATAAATAGGATAGAATTCAAGTTCTTCGGGGAGCTTTCTTTTGGGAATTTTCATAATAGTTTTCGGAGAGCTTTGGATATTGAGTGATCTTTAATTTCTTTGTCTTGGGGAAGGAGAATTCACTTCTCTTCCTCTCAGTTTTATTGCTTTCAATTTCTATTACAATTGTCTTGGATCTTGGGTTGAAGAATTGAAGAAATTCTGTTTCAATCTCATCCTTGGATCTCTCTGTTTATTTACTGCTTAATTGAATTTCAGTTTGGGTTAATTGTTCTTCATCTATTTTCTTTGCAATTTACTTTTCCCTTGCGATTGTTCTTGTTGGGTCAAGGAAGGTAGTGAGATCTAGACCTGGTTTTCTAGTCTCTGGACCCCTGAGATCTGAAATTCCAATTTACATTCTGTTTACTGTTTTCATGTTCATTTACTTTTCTGCTTCAAGATCCAATCTAACCCAAACCTTCTTCTACTTCTCTGCTTGATGCAATTTACTTTTCCTTGTTTAAATTCTGCAAATCCAATCCCCAATTCCCTTTACAATTCCAGCCGTTTACATTTCTTGCACTTTAAGATTCCGCAATTTACATTTCTTGCATTCTAAGTTTCTGCTATTTAATTTCTTGTTCTTTAAGATTCAGCACTTTAATTCCCTGTTCTCTTTACTTCCATGCAATTTAATTTCTGCAAATCACAAAACACTCAACCAAATCTTGATTCGCTTGACTAAATTAACCACTAAGCTAAAATTGCTCAATCCTTCAATCCCTGTGGGATCGACCTCACTCCCGTGAGTTTTTATTACTTGATACGACCCGGTACACTTGCCGGTTAGATTTGTGTGTTTTGGGAGAAATTCATTGTTTCACCAAAAATACTCATCAAGTTTTTGGCGCCGTTGCCGGGGATTGATTAGATTGACAATGATTAAGTGAGGTGGTAATCTAGATCAAGCACTTTTTCTTTAATTTTGATTAACCCACTAACTGTTTGATTTTTTGCTTAAACTAACTAACACTTCAATCTAGCAGTAGATTGAAGTGTCACTGGTCTTGTGCATTTCTCATGCTCTGCTTGTATGTCAGGTACAAGAAGAACCATACCCAATTTTCATGAACAAGACGAAAGAACTCTCAGGAGGTTAAGAAGAGCTGAAAGAGGGAAAAATATTGTTGGAGAAGAGGAATCAGACGAAGAATTCCAAGAGATGGAGGAAAATTCAACCAATCCACCAGGTGGAGCAGACAACAACAATGACAACCCACCCCAGAGGAGAGTTCTGGCTTCCTATACCTTTGCAAATCCTAGACATTGTGGGAGCAGCATCTTGGCTCCAAATGTCAATGCTAACGATTTTGAACTCAAGCCACAACTCATCACTTTGGTTCAGAACAATTGCTCTTTTGGTGGAGGACCACTTGAAGACCCACACCAACACTTATCCACTTTCTTGAGGATATGCAACACTGTCAAAACTAATGGTGTGCCTCCTGACAGTTACAAGCTGATGCTATTCCCATTTTCTCTTAGGGACAAGGCCACTCAATGGTTGGAATCTTTTCCAAGGGACAGCATCAATAACTGGGATGATTTGGTAACCAAGTTTCTTGCCAAGTTTTACCCACCTCAGAGGATTATAAGGTTGAAGGCTGAGGTACAAACATTTACACAAATGGAGGCTGAACCCATCTATGAGGCATGGGAGAGGTACAAGGCTCTAATCAGGAAATGTCCCCCTGCCATGTTTAATGAGTGGGAGAAGCTGCAGAACTTCTATGAAGGCTTAACACTGAAATCCAGGAAGCTTTGGATCATTCAGCTGGAGGTTCCTTACAACTCATGAAAACTGTAGAGGAGGCTCAAGAACTCATTGATATGGTGGCCAACAACCAATACTTCTTTGCTCATCAAAGAGGCCGCCAACCATCACAAAGGAGAGGAGTAATGGAACTAGAAGGAGTGGATTCAATCCTGGCTCAAAACAAATTAATGCAGCAGCAAATTCAACAACAATTTGAGCAAATGACCAAGAGGATTGATGGCCTCCAAGTTGCAGCAGTTAACACCAGCCAACCATCAGCCACATGGGGGCAAAACAAAAAAAATCCAAGAGGAGCAACAGCAGGAACAAGTCCAGTACATGCATTCAAGCCCAAATGAATTCTATGGTGATACCTACAACCCCTCATGGAAAAATCACCCCAACCTCAGATGGGGAGACACTCACAACCAAAACCAACACCCATGGCAGAGGAACTCAAACCAAAACAACCCAAGAAACAACCAAAACTACAACCAGCAACAGACTAACCAAAACACATACAGAAAACCTCAAAACAACTATCCTAATCTCAACCAGTACCAATCCAATAACCATTCTACCAACCAAAATGTTTACCACCCACAACCCACACCTCACAACCCACCACAAGCACCACCTGAACCTCAAAGACTCACCAATTTAGAGACCTTGATAGAAAAAATGATGAAGCACCAGGAAATAACAAACAAAAACCATGAAGCATCATTAAAGAGCCTAGAGAGGCAGATTGGGCAACTCTCCAAGCAAGTATCTGTTGAGAGACCTTCAAACTCACTACCCAGTGACACAATCCCAAATCCCAAGGAGGAGTGCAAGGCAATACAATTAAGGAGTGGGAGAACATTGATAAGCAACAATGACACTACAAAGAAACAAGCAGAGAACATCAAAGAACCAACAGAGGATGAGAAGCAAGCAAAGGACGATGAAGCTAAGGAGTAAGTTGTGATGCCAAACAAAAGCACTGAGAAACTTAAAGAGAAGGACAACCAGCTACATAGCTCAAAGAAAGTGGCTCAGGGACAGCAGCAAATAGGAAAGAGCATCACACCTCCACTGCCATATCCCCAGAGGTTCAACAAAGAGGTTAAAGACCAGCATTTTCACAAATTCCTTGAGATTTTTAAGAAGCTGGAAATCAATATTCCCTTGGCTGAAGCACTTGAGCAAATGCCTCTATATTCCAAGTTTCTGAAGGATCTTATCAACAAGAAAAGAAGTTGGGATGAGAAAGAAACCATAATGATTACTGAGGAATGCAGGGCCTTGATTCAAAAAGGGCTTCCTCCCAAGCTTGAGGACCCAGGGAGTTTCCTGTTGCCTTGCACCATTGGGGAATTGACCATCACTAAAGCAATGTGCGATCTCGGAGCAAGTATTAACTTAATACCATCCTCCTTGGTGAAAAAGCTGCATATAGAGGAGGTCAAACCAGTACAAATGTCTCTGGAGCTGGTAGATAAGTCAATGGTATACCCCAGGGGTGTAATTGAAAATCTTTTGGTCAAGGTGGACAGTTTTATATACCCTGCAGATTTTGTGGTTCTAGATTCAGAAGGGGATGATGGTGACTCTATTATTCTGGGAAGGCCATTCTTGGCCACTGCTAGAGCTATCATAGACATAGAGGAAGGAGAATTAACTCTCAGAATGCATGATAAGAGTGTCACTCTGAAGGTGTTACCAGAAGCACAGTTTGGTAATGAGAAGAAAGACTATATGGAAATTGACAAGGTGATTCACAGCAACATCCCAAAGCAAGAAGAAGATAATGCAGCATGGGAAGAAGAAAAAGAACTTGTACAGAGCAATGAAGAGATTCATGAAAGCATTGATGTGTTAGTTATCAAGAAGAAGAATCCCAAAATGAAGCCCACTTGCAAGCAGAAAGGATCAATAAGAAGAAGGAAGAAGAATGAAAACAGAATCAAAAAGGGTTGGAAGAACAAAAAAATTCCAACAGAAGGGCTCTCCAAAGGTGACAAAGTGCAGTTAGTCTATCAACAACTGGGAGCAAGCCAACAGATTGATGATTACTATACTGTGAGCAAAATACTCTCACTAGAACATGCTGAGATAGAACACCAAGGAACAAAGAAGAAGCTCACAATCAGAGGGGACAAGTTGAGGCACTATAACCATCAACCACCATGAAAGAAAGCCCTAATGTCAAGCTAGTGACATTAAAAGAGCGTTTGTTGGGAGGCAACCCAACCTGAGGTAGTTCTCTTTTCATAGATATTTCAATAAAAAGGTTAAATGATTGGTATGTATTGCAAGGAGCTAAGTTTGGTGTTTCACACCAAAACAATTTAAGGGAGAATAAAGGATTCTAAGTTTGGTGTTCCACCAAAATCTCACTTAAAAGCACATTCTCACCTTCTGCACAAAGGGTTACTAGCTCCAAGCAATCTGATAAATCATTTAATCATTGTCTGTTTCTAGTTTTTAGTTTTATTACCTTTAGCAAAGACTTAGGCTTTCACATATGGTTATGCATAAGAAACATGGCAAGGGACTATGTTTGGTGTTCACACACCAAAGTAAGTTCAAACGCCTACAAGAAAGTCTTGCACACTAACCAGTCATCTAAGGGCTTGAGAAACAAGCAACTTCCATTAACACTGCAGGAATTCAATCACTCTCTTGGGAGGACTACACACCATTAGCTGAGAGAAAGAAGAAGAAGCCACCAAGAGGTTGTATTGTCACTTAACTCCATCAGCATTGAATTGCTCTAAATTGGAAGTGTGAATATGCCAATCTTAACAGTAACTGTTAGTGTAGTAGTTTGTACATCATTTCTGTTTCAATTTAAAATACGTAAGCTAGCCTAAGTGTGTGCTTGTGTGTTTACTTTCACTTAACAAAAAGCATGCTTTGTCCCCTGCATCTTTAATTCAATAAAAGAAATGTTTGAATGTGAAGTAAGATAGTCTCTGCTAGATAGAAGTAGAATAAAAGTAAGTGGTGGTATGTGTGTGATTGTATAATAGCTCACTTTTAGTGAATAAAGAGCCAGGATATCTCCTTCTAAGTATAGAGTGGCCTACTGTCTATGAATCTCAATCGAATAAAAATCCTCGGTTAGAAAGAAAAACAAAAAAAAAAAAAGAGAAGTGACAGAACAAAAGAAAAACAAAAAGAAACAAAGCTGGACACCAATAGCTTGAACCTTAGAATATATGCCTGTGGTGTCTTTGTACTAGGATCTGCTTGGATTAGTAAGCTCTTAGGAGTGCATCAACACTCGGTGACTTGGGTTAACTAATCCGGGATCATCAGCTGAAAGTCCACTATCAAGAGCAACCTAACTACAAGGGATTTAGTAACCCAAAGAGGTGCTGGGCATCAATGTTTTAAGAAGGAATGTGAGCCAAGTGTCTAAGGTGAATAATGTGTCAAGTATAAAGAAAAGGGAAATGAACTTGCTACACATGACACTCAAATAAAGCTTATAAACAAAGTAATAGCCAAGGATAAAGGAATAATGAGAGGTCGTAGCAGTATGTTACTTGAAGCTTGAAGGAGACTTTCTAGGCCTAGGAGTCAATAAGAAGTGAGTATTTACATATCCACACAAAATCCCATGAACTATCAATAATACTCTGCTAGCATGAACATCATCTTCCATTTCATTCTTTCTTCTCAATAAATCTTTTCTTGCTTGGGGACAAGCAAGCTTTACGTTTGGTGTTGTGATGACAAGTCATCTTAGCCTATTTTAACTAGTCTTTTTCATTTGTTTTCAATAGATTTTATGCACTTTCTTGAGCCATAAGCAAGCCAATTGGGTAGATTTTCATGTTTCCTTTGATTTAATCAACCATGTATGAATTCATGCTATTTCACGAGATTTTATGCTATAATTGTCACATATTATGAAAGAATGAATATCTCATGATTTTGAGCATAGCTTTGATGTGTTTGGTGGCTAACGTTGGCGCCACAAGTGCACAAGGTAAGGCCAACGTTGGGGCCAAAGTTAGACCCCTAACTTTGGCACCAACATTGGTATCAACTGGATATGGGTGCTGATATGAAAAGTTTGGGCAAAAGTTAGCCCCTAACTTTTGCTCAAACTTTTGGTCCAACTTTTGCAAAACTCCAACCCGGTTCAATTGGTTCACTTTGGTTCTTCTCCAAACTTCAAGAGCAATCAACCAAGGCCTCTTTCAACCCAATTCCACCAAGAGCAAAGGCCCAACTCAAGGCTTGAAGATCATTGGAAGAAAGTGTATAAATAGGATAGAATTCAAGTTCTTCGGGGAGCTTTCTTTTGGGAATTTTCATAATAGTTTTCGGAGAGCTTTGGATATTGAGTGATCTTTAATTTCTTTGTCTTGGGGAAGGAGAATTCACTTCTCTTCCTCTCAGTTTTATTGCTTTCAATTTCTGTTACAATTGTCTTGGATCTTGGGTTGAAGAATTGAAGAAATTCTGTTTCAATCTCATCCTTGGATCTCTCTGTTTATTTACTGCTTAATTGAATTTCAGTTTGGGTTAATTGTTCTTCATCTATTTTCTTTGCAATTTACTTTTCCCTTGCAATTGTTCTTGTTGGATCAAGGAAGGTAGTGAGATCTAGACCTGGTTTTCTAGTCTCTGGACCCCTGAGATCTGAAATTCCAATTTACATTCTATTTACTGTTTTCATGTTCATTTACTTTTCTGCTTCAAGATCCAATCTAACCCAAACCTTCTTCTACTTTCTGCTTGATGCAATTTACTTTTCCTTGTTTAAATTCTGCAAATCCAATCCCCAATTCCCGTTACAATTCCAGCCGTTTACATTTCTTGCACTTTAAGATTCCGCAATTTACATTTCTTGCATTCTAAGTTTCTGCTATTTAATTTCTTGTTCTTTAAGATTCAGCACTTTAATTCCCTGTTCTCTTTACTTCCATGCAATTTAATTTCTGCAAATCACAAAACACTCAACCAAATCGTGATTCACTTGACTAAATTAACCACTAAACTAAAATTGCTCAATCCTTCAATCCCTGTGGGATCGACCTCACTCCCGTGAGTTTTTATTACTTGATACGACCCGGTACACTTGCCGGTGAGATTTGTGTGTTTTGGGAGAAATTCATTGTTTCACCAAAATTACTCATCAAGTTTTTGAGGCTTGAAAACAAAACACTTAGAAGTCAAGGTTAGGCTCAAAGTGCAAAAGCACTCCCTCAAAGCTCAAGGCTCTGAGCATCAATGATTAGAGAGTTAAGAAAAGAAAAGGAAAATGAGCTTAATGAAGTCCTCTAATCAAATGCTTGTGGTGCTTATGTATCAAGTGGTAATACTTGAAAACAAAGCATTTAGAAGTCGTAGCTTTGTTATCAACTCATGGGGCAAAGCACCCAAAAGGAGAAGTTAATAAGAAAATCAAAAGCTTGTTTCAAGGAAGAAATATAAGAAAAAGATTTCATAAATTGAGCTAGATGGAAGCATCAATCATTTACATTTCTTTTGTGATTGTAGCATGCTTAGAAAACTAGCTTACCATTAACATTGAGTTGCTATTCTTCTTGCCTTGGATTGTCAATCTTTATTGCATGATTCTTTTCTTGCTTGGGGACAAGCAAGGTTTAAGTTTGGTGTTGTGATGACATGTCACCATGTCATGTTTTTCTATGCTTTTTCATTTGTTTTCAATAGGTTTTATGCACTTTCTTGAGCCATAAGCAAGCCAATTGGGTAGATTTTCATGTTTCCTTTGATTTAATGTGATGACATGTCACCATGTCATGTTTTTCTATGCTTTTTCATTTGTTTTCAATAGGTTTTATGCACTTTCTTGAGCCATAAGCAAGCCAATTGGGTAGATTTTCATGTTTCCTTTGATTTAATCAACCATGTGTGAATTCATGCTATTTCATGAGGTTTTATGCTATAATTATCACATATTATGAAAGAATGAATATCTCATGATTTTGAGCATAGCTTTGATGTGTTTGGTTGATTAATGATTGGTGAAGAAAGCTTGGAGAAAGGTTGAAGCAAGAAGGAATGGCTAGGAGTAAAGAGAGGACAATGGAATAAGTGAAAATGAACCAGGAAGCAAAAAGTTGGACCAAAAGTTAGCCTCAAACTTTTGCACAAACTTTTGGGTGAAAAGTTAGCCCCAACGTTAGCCCCTAACTTTTGGGCTAACGTTGGCACATGAAAGTTACTCCATGGGCACCAAAAGTTTGCACCAACGTTAGCCCCTAACTTTGTGGCTAACGTTGGCATGAGAAAAACACCCCCTGGCCACCAAAAGTTTGCGCCAACGTTAGCCTCTAACTTTTGGGCTAACGTTGGCACATGAACAATACAAAGGGGGAGCAAAAGTTTGCGCCAACGTTAGCCCCTAACTTTTGGGCTAACGTTGGCACCATAAGTGTGCAAGGGGTATACTTCCAACAAGAATAACTTGAGCTACAGAGCTCCAAATGAAGTGATTCAAAAAGCAATGGAAAGTAGGAATCGAGAGCTTTCCAAGAATATATGGCACTGCATGGTGGACACTAAAATTGAGGGAGAAAACTGCCCCGCAATGTGCATAAACGAACATGGTGGCAACCTGCAGTGAGGCCAACTGACCTCTGCACCTTCAACGGAGTATAACTCGAGCTGTAGAGCTCCAATGGATGCGCTCCCAATGGCATTGGAAAGTAGACATCCAGGGCTTTCCAAAAATGTATAATAGTATGGGGTGGACAATACGTTTGAGCCTCCAGAACCGGCGTTTTTGCCAATGTTTGAGGCAAACTTTACCTCAAACGCTGCACACCAAATCCAGCAACCATGCCCTCTTCAAATGATCATAACTTGAGTTGTAGATGTCCAATTGAAGTGATTCCAAGTGGGTTAGAAAGCTGACATTTAGAGCTTTCCAACCATATATGATAGTCTATATTGGGCATAAAATTGGCAACATGACAAGAGGACAAACTTGGCGCCATAAATGTGCATAAGGGAGGCCAACGTTGGAGCAAAAGTTAGACCCCTAACTTTTGCACCAACATGGGTATCAGCAAAACATGGGGGCTGATATGAAAAGCTGGACCAAAAGTTTGCCTCAAACTTTTGGTCAAACTTTTACTCAAGCTTTTGCAAATTCAAACCCGGTTCACTTCGGTTCCTCCTCAAACTCCAAGAGCAATCAACCAAGGCCTCTATCAACCCAATTCCATCAAGAGCAAGGGCCCATGATCATCACTCAAAGGCACAAGAAATAGATAAAATAGGAATTTCATTTAATTGTAATTTGTTTTTAATTTCATTTTCATTTCCATTTTGTAAAGCCTATATAAGGCATCATTTTCATATTTGTGAGGAGGCTGGCTCCATTAGGGAGCACGAGGATTCGAGAGCTCTCTTTAATTTTCTTTTCTTTTTTTTGAGTCTTGGGTGGAGAATTGAAGGTGTTCTGTTTCATTCTCCCTCTGAGATTTCTCTCTGCTTTCTTTACTGCTTAATTGAATCGAAGTTTCTGTTAATTGCTCTTCATCTACTTTCTCTGCAATTTACATTTCCTTTGCAATTGTTCTTGTTGGATCTAGGAAGGCATTGAGATCTAGACTTGGTTATCTAGTATCTTGGGTCCTGAGATCTTAATTCCAATTTTACATTCTCTGTTTATTGCTTTTCATGTTTATTTACATTTCTGTTTTGGTTCCGAATCAATCAAATCCATCTTTTACTTCTCTGCTTGTTGCAATTTAACTTTTCCTTGTTTAATTTCTGCAAATCCAATTCCCAATTCCCTTTACATTTAATGCAATTTATATTTCTTGTCATTTAAGATTCTTGAAATTTTAATTTCTTGCTCTTTAAGTTACTTGCCAATTTACATTCTGCAACTTTAAATTCATTGTCATTTACTTTCTGTTGGCTACAATTTCACACAATTCACTAAATGTCAGCTTGACTAAACTAATCACCCACTAAAATTGCTTGATCCATCAATCCCTGTGGGATCGACCTCACTCCCGTGAGTTATTATTACTTGATGCAACCCGGTGCACTTGCCGGTTAGATTTGTGTGTTTTGGGAGAAATTCATTTTTCCACCAAAATACTCATCAAGTTTTTGGCGCCGTTGCCGGGGATTGATTAGATCAACAATGATTATGTGGGTGAGAAGTCTAGATCAAGCATTTTCTTTATTTTTGTTTTCTGTTTCAAAGTGAAACCAAGGTGTTTGAGTTTTTGCCTCACTAAGAAATTCTCATCTCTGATATGAGTAATTTCAATTTTCCTTGGTTGTGTGTTTTACAAAACTCAAATGGAGTTCAACTCATCTTATGATCAAACAAATTCTATGGGATATCACCCACCATCACCAATCTCTAATGATGGATGGGAATATCACCAAGAAACTTCAAATTCTGGGCTCTCCAATTCATGGAGCCATGCTTCAGAACCACAAGATGAGAAAGAAAATCATATGGGATATTTCCCTCCACCACAAAATGATGCAAGTCATGATTCTAATGGTGGCTGGGAAGGGAATTCTAATGCTCCATATGATATTCATCCGAAGATATCATCACTTGACCACGCTTCAATAGAAAGCCTCTGTCAAAACTCACCAACCACACAAACTTCCATGAAACAAAGCCTCTCAAAGATTGAGTCCATGCTCAAAAGATTTGCGGAGGAGGAAGATAAATACCATAAAGAACTAGAAAACTCCCTCAAAAACATGGAAGTGATGGTAGGCCAATTGTTGAATGCAAGGAAGGAGAAAATGGAAAAACAAGAATGCAAGGTCCTGTGTCAAGTGAAATTACAAAAAAAGAAGAGGTGGTGAAAGTAGTGGAACCTGAAACTGCTCTTGAGGTGATAAAGGAACATGAACATTCACAACCCTCACAAGCTTCCTTGGACCAAAACGCCTCAACATTTGAATCCATGATTGAAAGGTATGAAGAGGAGATGAAAAAGCTTGGGAAGATCAACAAACCTCCTCCATAAAAGAGCTATTAAAACAAATGTTGAGTGTAAAAGAGAAAGTGGAGGAGCAAGAAAGTGAAGAAGTCATTCCAACTTCAAGTGAGGCAGAGAAGTACATGAAGGAGGAGTTCATGGAACCATCAGTTCAAAAGGCTCTGGATGAATACAAAACTCCAATAATCACACAGCAACCAAGACTTGGATTCAAAGAAGTGAAGGCAACTAACAAGAGCACCAATCCTGTCCCTGATCCAGCAAGCAAGATCAATCAAGCCATTTGCAAAAGGAAGCTTGCTGAGGAAAGGCCAAGGCAAGGGCACTAGCTGAAACTTCTCCTCCTTTGAAGTCATTCCTCTTAACAAATTGGAAGAAGAGGAAGAAAGTAAAGAACAGGTAGACAGTAGGTACATTTCTTCTCCTTGCTTTGTTTAAATTTCAATAAATTGGCATATGATCACATTCTATGTTTGGTGTTGCCCTGCAACAGACTGTTTTCCATCTTCATGGATGATTGCATCAATTTTACATGAAAGTGACACACCAAGATTCTAAGTTTGGTGTGCCACCTATTTTTCTATGCAAATCAATCCAGCAACATCACTTGTCTGCATAATCATATTGCCTTTTACAGTGTTATTTTTCTTCTTAGTTGGATAATTTTTGTTTTCTCTTTGTTTCATTTAATCACTTGTTTTTAATGCTTTCCTTCATTAACTGTTTTTGTTAATACATCACCAAGACATTCTTATTCATAACAGACTCTTTATTTGGTGATTGTATTTAACATATAACAGTTTCTTTTGTTTAGTTTTAGTTCAAATAAATTGACATATGGTTGCATTCTAAGTTTGGTGTTGCTATGCAACAAAATTTGGTTCCAATTCTTACAAGATACTTGCATTAATTCCAAATGAAAGTGTCAAACTAAGTTTGGTGTGCCACTTATATCTTTATGCAATGTATCATGCACACCTTCTTATCTATGCAATCATAATGTCTCTGTCTCTTATGCCTTGATTACTATCTTTAGTTTTGCTTGCTTGAAACACATGTACTACTAACATTTCATTATGTGAGACATTCATGATTCATCTTAGCCCCATAGCCATTGTTCTAATTGTTGCTTGAGGATGAGCAAGCATCCTGAGTTTGGCAAGGGAAAGAAGAAGAATAGAGGAAAAAGGACAACAATAATGACGAAAGATTAACTACAAGGTTGTAGAGTTCCTTCTCCTCTCATTTATTTCCAACACTTAAATTACATGATTGTCTTTATCCTTTCTGTTTACATGTGTGTATGAATAAAGCATAGCTTGAATCTTGATTTGTAACATGGTGCTGTGTCATTATGATTACCAACTTGAGTTTTGTGAATTCAAAAGCAACAAAGTATCATGATCATAAACAAACAAGGCATTAAAGAAGATTTTAGCATGTGCATACAAGTGTTGGAAAGCTAGTATGTTTGATTGTTGCTTAATTGCATTGGATTTTATTTAATTGAAGTTTTCATCTAGGACATTTTGTGAAATCTTTTGAAAATCATGAAAACCTTGAAAGCAAATGCAAAATAGAGCAAGAAAAGAAAAAGGGAAAGAACGAGAAAGCTGAAGGCTCTGAGTACCAATGGCAATTTATTTGTTAAGTGCTTGTGGTGTTTATGTATCAAGCCAAATGCTTGAAACAAAACACTTAGAAGTCAAGGCTAGGCTCAAAGTGCAAAAGCACTCCCTCAAAGCTCAAGGCTCTGAGCATCAATGATTAAAGAGTTAAGAAAAGAAAAGGAAAATGAGCTTAATGAAGTCCTCTAATCAAATGCTTGTGGTGCTTATGTATCAAGTGGTAATACTTGAAAACAAAGCATTTAGAAGTTGTAGCTTTGTTATCAACTCATGGGGCAAAGCACCCAAAAGGAGAAGCTAATAAGAAAATCAAAAGCTTGTTTCAAGGAAGAAATATAAGAGAAAGGTTTCATAAATTGAGCTAGATGGAAGCATCAATCATTTATATTTCTTTTGTGATTGTAGCATGCTTAGAAAACTAGCTCACCATGAACATTGAGTTGCTATTCTTCTTGCCTTGGATTGTCAATCTTTATTGCATGATTCTTTTCTTGCTTGGGGACAAGCAAGGTTTAAGTTTGGTGTTGTGATGACATGTCACCATGTCATGTTTTTCTATGCTTTTTCCTTTGTTTTCAGAAGGAAAGAGCTTTTTTTTTTTTTAACCCAAACTGAAATTCAATTAAGTAGTAAATAAACAGAGAGATCCAAGGATGAGATTGAAACAGAATTTCTTCAATTCTTCAACCCAAGATCCAAGACAATTGTAACAGAAATTGAAAGCAATAAAACTGAGAGGAAGAGAAGTGAATTCTCCTTCCCCAAGACAAAGAAATTAAAGATCACTCAATATCCAAAGCTCTCCGAAAACTATTATGAAAATTCCCAAAAGAAAGCTCCCCGAAGAACTTGAATTCTATCCTATTTATACACTTTCTTCCAATGATCTTCAAGCATTGAGTTGGGCCTTTGCTCTTGGTGGAATTGGGTTGAAAGAGGCCTTGGTTGATTGCTCTTGAAGTTTGGAGAAGAACCAAACTGAACCAATTGAACCGGGTTGGAGTTTTGCAAAAGTTGGACCAAAAGTTTGAGCAAAAGTTAGGGGCTAACTTTTGCCCAAACTTTTCATATCAGCACCCATATCCAGCTGATACCAACGTTGGTGCCAAAGTTAGGGGTCTAACTTTGGCCCCAACGTTGGCCTTACCTTGTGCACTTGTGGCGCCAACGTTAGCCACCAAGTTAGGGGCTAACGTTGGCGCAAACTTTTGCTCCTCCCCTCGTGATTTTCATGTGCCAACGTTAGCTACCAAGTTAGGGGCTAACGTTGGCGCAAACTTTTGGTGCCCAGGGAGGTTTTCTTCATGCCAACGTTAGCCTCAAAGTTAGGGGCTAACGTTGGCGCAAACTTTTGGTGCCCAGGGGTGATTTTCATGTGCCAACGTTAGCCTCAAAGTTAGGGGCTAACGTTGGCGCAAACTTTTGGTACCCAGGGAGTGATTTTCAAGTTCCAACGTTAGCCCAAAAGTTAGGGGCTAACGTTGGGGCTAACTTTTCACCCAAAAGTTTGTGCAAAAGTTTGAGGCTAACTTTAGGTCCAGCTTTTTGCTTCCTGGTTCAATTTCACTTATTCCATTGTCTTCTCTTTACTCCTAGCTATTCCTTCTTGCTTCAACCTTTCTCCAAGCTTTCTTCACCTATCATTAATCAACCAAACACATCAAAGCTATGCTCAAAATCATGAGATATTCATTCTTTCATAATATGTGACAATTATAGCATAAAATCTCGTGAAATAGCATGAATTCATACATGGTTGATTAAATCAAAGGAAACATGAAAATCTACCCAATTGGCTTGCTTATGGCTCAAGAAAGTGCATAAATCTATTGAAAACAAATGAAAAAGACTAGTTAAAATAGGCTAAGATGACTTGTCATCACAACACCAAACGTAAAGCTTGCTTGTCCCCAAGCAAGAAAAGATTTATTGAGAAGAAAGAATGAAATGGAAGAGGATGTTCATGCTAGCAGAGTATTATTGATAGTTCATGGGATTTTGTGTGGATATTTAAATACTCACTTCTTATTGACTCCTAGGCCTAGAAAGTCTCCTTCAAGCTTCAAGTAACATACTGCTACGACCTTTCATTATTCCTTTATCCTTGGCTATTACTTTGTTTATAAGCTTTATTTGAGTGTCATGTGTAGCAAGTTCATTTCCCTTTTCTTTATACTTGACACATTATTCACCTTAGACACTTGGCTCACATTCCTTCTTAAAACATTGATGCCCAGCACCTCTTTGGGTTACTAAATCCCTTGTAGTTAGGTTGCTCTTGATAGTGGACTTTCAGCTGATGATCCCGGATTAGTTAACCCAAGTCACCGAGTGTTGATGCACTCCTAAGAGCTTACTAATCCAAGTAGATCCTAGTACAAAGACACCACAGGCATATATTCTAAGGTTCAAGCTATTGGTGTCCAGCTTTGTTTCTTTTTGTTTTTCTTTGTTCTGTCACTTCTCTTTTTTTTTTTTTGTTTTTCTTTCTAACCAAGGATTTTTATTCGATTGAGATTCATAGACAGTAGGCCACTCTATACTTAGAAGGAGATATCCTGGCTCTTTATTCACTAAAAGTGAGCTATTATACAATCACACACATACCACCACTTACTTTTATTCTACTTCTATCTAACAGAGACTATCTTACTTCACATTCAAACATTTCTTTTATTGAATTAAAGATGCAGGGGACAAAGCATGCTTTTTGTTAAGTGAAAGTAAACACACAAGCACACACTTAGGCTAGCTAACTTATTTTAAATTGAAACAGAAATGATGTACAAACTACTACACTAACAGTTACTGTTAAGATTGGCATATTCACACTTCCAATTTAGAGCAATTCAATGCTGATGGAGTTAAGTGACAATACAACCTCTTGGTGGCTTCTTCTTCTTTCTCTCAGCTAATGGTGTGTAGTCCTCCCAAGAGAGTGATTGAATTCCTACAGTGTTAATGGAAGTTGCTTGTTTCTCAAGCCCTTAGATGACTGGTTAGTGTGCAAGACTTTCTTGTAGGCGTTTGAACTTACTTTGGTGTGTGAACACCAAACTTAGTCCCTTGCCATGTTTCTTATGCATAACCATATGTGAAAGCCTAAGTCTTTGCTAAAGGTAATAAAACTAAAAACTAGAAACAAACAATGATTAAATGATTTATCAGATTGCTTGGAGCTAGTAACCCTTTGTGCAGAAGGTGAGAATGTGCTTTTAAGTGAGATTTTGGTGGAACACCAAACTTAGAATCCTTTATTCTCCCTTAAATTGTTTTGGTGTGAAACACCAAACTTAGCTCCTTGCAATACATACCAATCATTTAACCTTTTTATTGAAATAGCTATGAAAAGAGAACTACCTCAGGTTGGGTTGCCTCCCAACAAGCGCTCTTTTAATGTCACTAGCTTGACATTGGGGCTTTCTTTCATGGTGGTTGATGGTTATAGTGCTCAACTTGTCCCCTCTGATTGTGAGCTTCTTCTTTGTTCCTTAGTGTTCTATCTCAGCATGTTCTAGTGAGAGTATTTTGCTCACAGTATAGTAATCATCAATCTGTTGGCTTGCTCCCAGTTGTTGATAGACTAACTGCACTTTGTCACCTTTGGAGAGCCCTTCTGTTGGAATTTTTTTGTTCTTCCAACCCTTTTTGATTCTGTTTTCATTCTTCTTCCTTCTTCTTATTGATCCTTTCTGCTTGCAAGTGGGCTTCATTTTGGGATTCTTCTTCTTGATAACTAACACATCAATGCTTTCATGAATCTCTTCATTGCTCTGTACAAGTTCTTTTTCTTCTTCCCATGCTGCATTATCTTCTTCTTGCTTTGGGATGTTGCTGTGAATCACCATGTCAATTTTCATATAGTCTTTCTTCTCATTGCCAAACTGTGCTTCTGGTAACACCTTCAGAGTGACACTCTTATCATGCATTCTGAGAGTTAATTCTCCTTCCTCTATGTCTATGATAGCTCTAGCAGTGGCCAAGAATGGCCTTCCCAGAATAATAGAGTCACCATCATCCCCTTCTGAATCTAGAACCACAAAATCTGCAGGGTATATAAAACTGTCCACCTTGACCAAAAGATTTTCAATTACACCCCTGGGGTATACCATTGACTTATCTACCAGCTCCAGAGACATTTGTACTGGTTTGACCTCCTCTATATGCAGCTTTTCACCAAGGAGGATGGTATTAAGTTAATACTTGCTCCGAGATCGCACATTGCTTTAGTGATGGTCAATTCCCCAATGGTGCAAGACAACAGGAAGCTCCCTGGGTCCTCAAGCTTGGGAGGAAGCCCTTTTTGAATCAAGGCCCTGCATTCCTCAGTAATCATTATGGTTTCTTTCTCATCCCAGCTTCTTTTCTTGTTGATAAGATCCTTCAGAAACTTGGAATATAGAGGCATTTGCTCAAGTGCTTCAGCCAAGGGAATATTGATTTCCAGCTTCTTAAAAATCTCAAGGAATTTGTGAAAATGCTGGTTTTTAACCTCTTTGTTGAACCTCTGGGGATATGGCAGTAGAGGTGTGATGCTCTTTCCTATTTGCTACTGTCCCTGAGCAACTTTCTTTGAGCTATGTAGCTGGTTGTCCTTCTCTTTAAGTTTCTCAGTGCTTTTGTTTGGCATCACAACTTGCTCCTTAGATTTATCGTCCTTTGCTTGCTTCTCATCCTCTGTTGGTTCTTTGAAGCTCTCTGCTTGTTTCCTTGTAGTGTCATTGTTGCTTATCAATGTTCTCCCACACCTTAATTGTATTGCCTTGCACTCCTCCTTGGGATTTGGGATTGTGTCACTGGGCAGTGAGTTTGAAGGTCTCTCAACAGATACTTGCTTGGAGAGTTGCCCAATCTGCCTTTCTAGGCTCTTTAATGATGCTTCATGGTTTTTTTTGTTATTTCCTGGTGCTTCATCATTTTTTCTATCAAGGTCTCTAAATTGGTGAGTCTTTGAGGTTCAGGTGGTGCTTGTGGTGGGTTGTGAGATGTGGGTTGTGGGTGGTTAACATTTTGGTTGGTGGAATGGTTGTTGGATTGGTACTGATTGAGATTAGGGTAGTTGTTTTGAGGTTTTCTGTATGTGTTTTGGTTAGTCTGCTGCTGGTTGTAGTTTTGGTTGTTTCTTTGGTTGTTTTGGTTTGAATTTCTCTGCCATGGTTGTTGGTTTTGGTTGTGAGTGTCTCCCCATCTGAGGTTGGGGTGATTTTACCATGAGTGGTTGTAGGTATCACCATAGAATTCATTTGGGCTTGAATGCATGTACTGGACTTGTTCCTGCTGTTGCTCCTCTTGGATTTCTTCATTTTGCCCCCATGTGGCTGATGGTTGGCTGGTGTTAACTGCTGCAACTTGAAGGCCATCAATCCTCTTGGTCATTTGCTCAAATTGTTGTTGAATTTGCTGCTGCATTAATTTGTTTTGAGCCAAGATTGAATCCACTCCTTCTAGTTCCATTACTCCTCTCCTTTGTGATGGTTGGCGCCTCTTTGATGAGCAAAGAAATATTGGTTGTTGGCCACCATATCAATGAGTTCTTGAGCCTCCTCTGCAGTTTTCATGAGTTGCAAGGAGCCTCCAGCTGAATGATCCAAAGCTTCCTGGATTTCAGTGTTAAGCCTTCATAGAAGTTCTGCAGCTTCTCCCACTCATTAAACATGGCAGGGGGACATTTCCTGATTAGAGCCTTGTACCTCTCCCATGCCTCATAGATGGGTTCAGCCTCCATTTGTGTAAATGTTTGTACCTCAGCCTTCAACCTTATAATCCTCTGAGGTGGGTAAAACTTGGCAAGAAACTTGGTTACCAAATCATCCCAGTTATTGATGCTGTCCCTTGGAAAAGATTCTAACCATTGAGTGGCCTTGTCCCTGAGAGAAAATGGGAATAGCATCAGTTTGTAACTGTCAGGAGGCACTCCATTAGTTTTGACAGTGTTGCATATCCTCAAGAAAGTGGACAAATGTTGGTGTGGGTCTTCAAGTGGTCCTCCACCAAAAGAGCAATTGTTCTGAACCAAAGTGATGAGTTGTGGCTTGAGTTCAAAATTGTTAGCATTGACATTTGGAGCCAAGATGCTGCTCCCACAATGTCTAGGATTTGCAAAGGTATAGGAAGCCAAAACTCTCCTCTGGGGTGGGTTGTCATTGTTGTTGTCTGCTCCACCTGGTGGATTGGTTGAATGTTCCTCCATCTCTTGGAATTCTTCGTCTGATTCCTCTTCTCCAACAATGTTTTTCCCTCTTTCAGCTCTTCTTAACCTCCTGAGAGTTCTTTCGTCTTGTTCATGAAAATTGGGTATGGTTCTTCTTGTACCTGACATACAAGCAGAGCATGAGAAATGCACAAAACCAGTGACACTTCAATCTACTGCTAGATTGAAGTGTTAGTTAGTTTAAGCAAAAAATCAAACAGTTAGTGGGTTAATCAAAATTAAAGAAAAAGTGCTTGATCTAGATCACCACCTCACTTAATCATTGTCAATCTAATCAATCCCCGGCAACGGCGCCAAAAACCTGATGAGTATTTTGGTGGAACAATGAATTTCTCCCAAAACACACAAATCTAACCGGCAAGTGTACCGGGTCATATCAAGTAATAAAAACTCACGGGAGTGAGGTCGATCCCACAGGGATTGAAGGATTGAGCAATTTTAGCTTAGTGGTTAATTTAGTCAAGCGAATCAAGATTTGGTTGAGTGTTTTGTGATTTGCAGAAATTAAATTGCATGGAAGTAAAGAGAATAGGGATTTAAAGTGCTGAATCTTAAAGAACAAGAAATTAAATAGCAGAAACTTAGAATGCAAGAAATGTAAATTGTGGAATCTTAAAGTGCAAGAAATGTAAACGGCTGGAATTGTAAAGGGAATTGGGGATTGGATTTGCAGAATTTAAACAAGGAAAAGTAAATTGCATCAAGCAGAGAAGTAGAAGAAAGTTTGGGTTAATTGTTCTTCATCTATTTTCTTTGCAATTTACTTTTCCCTTGCAATTGTTCTTGTTAGATCAAGGAAGGTAGTGAGATCTAGACCTGGTTTTCTAGTCTCTGGACCCCTGAGATCTGAAATTCCAATTTACATTCTGTTTATTGTTTTCATGTTCATTTACTTTTCTGCTTCAAGATCCAATCTAACCCAAACCTTCTTCTACTTCTCTGCTTGATGCAATTTACTTTTCCTTGTTTAAATTCTGCAAATCCAATCCCCAATTCCCTTTGCAATTCCAGCCGTTTACATTTCTTGCACTTTAAGATTCTGCAATTTACATTTCTTGCATTCTAAGTTTCTGCTATTTAATTTCTTGTTCTTTAAGATTCAGCACTTTAATTCCCTGTTCTCTTTACATCCATGCAATTTAATTTCTACAAATCACAAAACACTCAACCAAATCTTGATTAGCTTGACTAAATTAACCACTAAGCTAAAATTGCTCAATCCTTCAATCCCTATGGGATCGACCTCACTCCCGTGAGTTTTTATTCCTTGATACGACCCGGTACACTTGCCGGTTAGATTTGTGTGTTTTGGGAGAAATTCATTGTTCCACCAAAATACTCATCAAGTTTTTGTGTGATGACAAGTCATCTTAGCCTATTTTAACTAGTCTTTTTCTTTTGTTTTCCTTAGAATTATGCACTTTCTGAGCCATAAGCAAGCTAATTGGGTAGATTTTCATGTTTCCTTTGATTTAATCAACCATGTATGAATTCATGCTATTTCATGAGGTTTTATACTATAATTGTTACATATTATGAAAGAATGAATATCTCATGATTTTAAGCATAGCTTTGATGTGTTTGGTTGATTAATGATAGGTGAAGAAAGCTTGGAGAAAGGTTGAAGCAAGAAGGAATAGCTAGGAGTAAAGAGAAGACAATGGAATAAGTGAAATTGAACCAGGAAGCAAAAAGCTGGACCTAAAGTTAGCCTCAAACTTTTGCACAAACTTTTGGGTGAAAAGTTAGCCCCAACGTTAGCCCCTAACTTTTGGGCTAACGTTGGAACTTGAAAATCACTCCCTGGGTACCAAAAGTTTGCGCCAACGTTAGCACTAACTTTGAGGCTAACGTTGGCACATGAAAATCACCCCTGGGCTCCAAAAGTTTGCGCCAACGTTAGCCCCTAACTTTGAGGCTAACGTTGGCATGAAGAAAACCTCCCTGGCCACCAAAAGTTTGCGCCAACGTTAGCCCCTAACTTGGTAGCTAACGTTGGCACATGAAAATCACGAGGGGAGGAGCAAAAGTTTGCGCCAACGTTAGCCCCTAACTTGGTGGCTAACATTGGCGCCACAAGTGCACAAGGTAAGGCCAACGTTGGGGCCAAAGTTAGACCCCTAACTTTGGCACCAACGTTGGTATCAGCTGGATATGGGTGCTGATATGAAAAGTTTGGGCAAAAGTTAGCCCCTAACTTTTGCTCAAAGTTTTGGTCCAAATTTTGCAAAACTCCAACCCGGTTCAATTGGTTCACTTTGGTTCTTCTCCAAACTTCAAGAGCAATCAACCAAGGCCTCTTTCAACCCAATTCCACCAAGAGCAAAGGCCCAACTCAAGGCTTGAAGATCATTGGAAGAAAGTGTATAAATAGGATAGAATTCAAGTTCTTCAGGGAGCTTTCTTATGGGAATTTTCATAATAGTTTTCGGAGAGCTTTGGATATTGAGTGATCTTTAATTTCTTTGTCTTGGGGAAGGAGAATTCACTTCTCTTCCTCTCAGTTTTATTGCTTTCAATTTCTATTACAGTTGTCTTGGATCTTGGGTTGAAGAATTGAAGAAATTCTGTTTCAATCTCATCCTTGGATCTCTCTATTTATTTACTGCTTAATTGAATTTCAGTTTGGGTTAATTGTTCTTCATCTATTTTCTTTGCAATTTACTTTTCCCTTGCAATTGTTCTTGTTGGATCAAGGAAGGTAGTGAGATCTAGACCTGGTTTTCTAGTCTCTGGACCCCTGAGATCTGAAATTCCAATTTACATTCTGTTTACTGTTTTCATGTTCATTTACTTTTCTGCTTCAAGATCCAATCTAACCCAAACTTTCTTCTACTTCTCTACTTGATGCAATTTACTTTTCCTTGTTTAAATTCTGCAAATCCAATCCCCAATTCCCTTTACAATTCCAGCCGTTTACATTTCTTGCACTTTAAGATTCCGCAATTTACATTTCTTGCATTCTAAGTTTCTGCTATTTAATTTCTTGTTCTTTAAGATTCAGCACTTTAATTCCCTGTTCTCTTTACTTCCATGCAATTTAATTTCTGCAAATCACAAAACACTCAACGAAATCTTGATTCGCTTGACTAAATTAACCACTAAGCTAAAATTGCTCAATCCTTCAATCCCTGTGGGATCGACCTCACTCCCGGTACACTTGCCGGTTAGATTTGTGTGTTTTGGGAGAAATTCATTGTTTCACCAAAAATACTCATCAAGTTTTTGGCGCCGTTGCCGGGGATTGATTAGATTGACAATGATTAAGTGAGGTGGTAATCTAGATCAAGCACTTTTTCTTTAATTTTGACTAACCCACTAACTGTTTGAATTTTTGCCTGAGATGACTGAAACTTCGCTTTAGCAACAAAGTGAAGTTTTCTGGGAAATTTCTGGCTCTATGCAATGCTCTTGCTTACACAAGAGAAGCAATTTATGCCACTAATCTCCCAAGTCCATCAACTGTTTGATACTTTGTGCCAGCTAACCTTCTGAATCACATTCTGAGCTTGAAAATATTCAATCATCACTTGAATTTTTGTGACTGTGCAGATCATGGAGGGGAACTCAACAAATTCTAGCAATCATGAGAGTAATATCCCCACCTTGGATGATAATGTAACCCATAGTTCGAAGCAACTATCCATAGCCATGAATGATGTTGCCCAATGGTTTGAAGCTTTTCCACAAGGAAGCATTATCGGATGGGAAGAACTGATGAATGGACTCTTAGTCAAATTGAACCCATCACAGAGAATTGTTAAGCCAGAGGCAGAAGTGCATCCATTCACACAAGAGAAAGAAATTGAAGGTGCTCGTGCAGTAATAAGCCAAAACAAGCAGATACATCAGCAGAGTCTACAACAACTGGACATGATGGCTAGGAAAATCACTGAGTTGAGACATGCTGTAATACATACATACAACCTGACTCAAAGCTCATATGGGAGTAATCAAGCTGAACACAGTTTTGGGGTCATTAACCATGAGCAACAGAATTATGAGCAACTACAATCTCCAAGCAATCACTCTAGCATGCTCCAACACAGGCCTCAGAATGATGTGTACAATCCACCTTGGAGAACTCATTCTGATGGGAGGGGGGTTGAGAACCAAAACCAAAATCCAAGGGACTTCAACTGCAACAATCCCAGCTTCAAAAACCAGCTTAAAACACACCCCCACAACAACAATCACACACACTTCCAACCCCGTCCTACCTCACCATTTGCTCAAAATGACCTTCATCAACCACCAAATTGACACAGCCACAACCACTTCCAACCTTTCAAAGAATCTATATTCTAGAAATGCTGATGGAGAGGTCCATAAAAATTCAAGAAATGATGGTAATAGAGCGGGAAGAAATAAAGAAACATCAAGAGATGATAAGCAAGAACCAGGAGGCTTCACTCAGAAGACTTGAAAGGCAAATGGAACAACTAGTTCAAAACCTTGCTGAATTAAGTGAGAAGGAGGGGACTCTGAACCCAAAAAGCCATGAAAAGGATGCTGTGTTGAAAGAGAAGGGAGTCATGGAGGAAAGTAAGAGGGCTATGGAAAGAGAAACAGAGGGAAGGAAGCCCATAGCAAGAGCCCTAAGGCAATAGAAGCCTCAACTTCCATGAGAACAGAGTGAAGGATGTCAAGCTAGTGACAATAAAAAAGCGCTTGTTGGGAGGCAACCCAACCGGAGGTAACTATCTTTCCATATCTATTTCAATAAAAAGGTTAACTAGCTTTATCTAGATTGCAGGAAGCTAAGTTTGGTGTTACACACCAAAACAATATAAAGGAGAATGAAGAATTCTAAGTTTGGTGTTCCACCAAAAACACATTCTCACTTTCTACAATAATGCTAGCTTCGAGCATCTAGACAAACTAGTTAATTATTCTGCTATTTTCTAGTTTTTAGTTCTATCACTTTTGAAAAAGAAAAAAAAAGAGTTTCACACATGGTTAATCTGATGCATGAGAACCATTGGCAAGGTACTAAGTTTGGTGTTCCCACACCAAAGTAAGTTCAAAAAGCCCACAAATAAATCATGCAGATTAACCATTGTTTCCAAGTGCTTGGGGAACAAGCAACTTTCAATATCATTGCAGAATGTCATACAAGCCTTTGGAGGGATTAAGCATCATCAACCAAAGAAACAAAAGATGAACATAAAGGCCAGCAATGGTGATGAGAAGGAAAGCAAGTGAACTCCAACAGGTTGTATTGTTAAGTGATTGTTTACATCAAATATTGCTGCTATTGCAAGTTGGATTGTATCCTTATTTGCCCTGCCTGTCTGCATAGTATAGTTTTTTTTATATACCCCTGCCTGCATGCATAGCATAGTTTTTCTTTATAATTCAATAAGCAAGATGTTTGATCATTCACAACATTCTTATCTTCAAAACTTGTTTGCACTCAATTTTCAAGAATGCATCACATGAAAGTTCTTTGAAAAGAAGGATTGAGGAATTAAACAATTTTGAGGCAAGCAAAAGATTAGGAGAAGTGGTGGTTCTAGTTGTATGATTATGTATTGAGGTTGCATGCTTGTGAAAACTTGCATGGGAGCTCATAGGCGGGACATGAAGTTCAAAGAAGTATTGTAGAGATTCTCAAAAATCTATTGATCCAAGAAGCAGCAAACAAAACAAAAGAAAATAAAGAAAATACAAAAGCAAAAAGAACATGGCCCAAGGCTCTGAGCATCAATTACTAGGCAGAAAAAGAAAGAAGAAACAAAACTCAAAGAGTTGTTAGCCTAGTAAATGCTTGTGGTTGAGCTGTGTCAAGGAAAGAGGCTTGAGCAAGTAAATCCTTAGGGGTGCTTCAACACCTAATACCTTAAAACCAACTGGTTTAGGAGTATTGATTGAAAGCTTATCTAAAGAGCCGCTTTGAGACATGACACTTAGAGTCGAGGCCAAAGCACTGAAACTATAAGCTGCTTCAAGGTGACTACATATAAAGAGATCTCCATGATACCATTTGGATGAAAATCCTATGACCTAAGACTCCCAATATGAGAGGACTAGTGAGCACTGAAGCCCTTGCAAGAGCACATGATTTAGAGTTCACCCCACTGTACCTGATCACTTCACTCACTGGACTTTACAAGTCATTCTTCAATCCATCTTAATTGAAAGAACCTTGGAGCATAAATTTATTTCTTGCTTGAGGACAAGCAAGCTTTAAGTTTGGTGTTGTGATGACAAGTCATCTTAGCCTATTTTAACTAGTCTTTTTCTTTTGTTTTCATTAGAATTATGCACTTTCTTGAACGACAAGAAAGCCAATTAGGTAGATTTTCATGTTTCCTTTGATTTAATCAACCATGTATGAATTCATGCTATTTCATGAGGTTTTATACTATAATTATCACATATTATGAAAGAATGAATATCTCATGATTTTAAGCATAGCTTTGATGTGTTTGGTTGATTAATGATAGGTGAAGAAAGCTTGGAGAAAGGTTGAAGCAAGAAGGAATAGCTAGGAGTAAAGAGAAGACAATGGAATAAGTGAAATTGAACCAGGAAGCAAAAAGCTGGACCTAAAGTTAGCCACAAACTTTTGCACAAACTTTTGGGTGAAAAGTTAGCCCCAACGTTAGCCCCTGACATTTGGGCTAACGTTGGAACTTGAAAATCACTCCCTGGGTACCAAAAGTTTGCGCCAACGTTAGCCCCTAACTTTGAGGCTAATGTTGGCACATGAAAATCACCCCTGGGCACCAAAAGTTTGCGCCAACGTTAGCCCCTAACTTTGAGGCTAACGTTGGCATGAAGAAAACCTCCCTGGGCACCAAAAGTTTGTGCCAACGTTAGCCCCTAACTTGGTGGCTAACGTTGGCACATGAAAATCACAAGGGGAGAAGCAAAAGTTTGCGCCAACGTTAGCCCCTAACTTGGTGGCTAACGTTGGCGCCACAAGTGCACAAGGTAAGGCCAACGTTGGGGCCAAAGTTAGACCCCTAACTTTGGCACCAACGTTGGTATCAGCTGGATATGGGTGCTGATATGAAAAGTTTGGGCAAAAGTTAGCCCCTAACTTTTGCTCAAACTTTTGGTCCAACTTTTGCAAAACTCCAACCTGGTTCAATTGGTTCACTTTGGTTCTTCTCCAAACTTCAAGAGCAATCAACCAAGGCCTCTTTCAACCCAATTCCACCAAGAGCAAAGGCCCAACTCAAGGCTTGAAGATCATTGGAAGAAAGTGTATAAATAGGATAGAATTCAAGTTCTTCGGGGAGCTTTCTTTTGGGAATTTTCATAATAGTTTTCCGAGAGCTTTGGATATTGAGTGATCTTTAATTTCTTTGTCTTGGGGAAGGAGAATTCACTTCTCTTCCTCTCAGTTTTATTGCTTTCAATTTCTATTACAATTGTCTTGGATCTTGGGTTGAAGAATTGAAGAAATTCTGTTTCAATCTCATCCTTGGATCTCTCTGTTTATTTACTGCTTAATTGAATTTCAGTTTGGGTTAATTGTTCTTCATCTATTATCTTTGCAATTTACTTTTCCCTTGCAATTGTTCTTGTTGGATCAAGGAAGGTAGTGAGATCTAGACCTGGTTTTCTAGTCTCTGGACCCCTGAGATCTGAAATTCCAATTTACATTCTGTTTACTGTTTTCATGTTCATTTACTTTTCTGCTTCAAGATCCAATCTAACCCAAACCTTCTTCTACTTCTCTGCTTGATGCAATTTACTTTTCCTTGTTTAAATTCTGCAAATCCAATCCCCAATTCCCTTTACAATTCCAGCCGTTTACATTTCTTGCATTTTAAGATTCCGCAATTTACATTTCTTTCATTCTAAGTTTCTGCTATTTAATTTCTTGTTCTTTAAGATTCAGCACTTTAATTCCCTGTTCTCTTTACTTCCATGCAATTTAATTTCTGCAAATCACAAAACACTCAACCAAATCTTGATTCGCTTGACTAAATTAACCACTAAGCTAAAATTGCTCAATCCTTCAATCCCTGTGGGATCGACCTCACTCCCGTGAGTTTTTATTACTTGATACGACCCGGTACACTTGCCGGTTAGATTTGTGTGTTTTGGGAGAAATTCATTGTTTCACTAAAAATACTCATCAAGTTTTTGTTGATGATATTGCTATTAATAGTTTTTGTATTAGATTATGCACTTTCTTAGATAGCACTAATGTTTATTTTTTGTTTAATAACATTATTATGCTATTTTGAGGTTTTTTATTTTTCATTTTGTGTATTCATGTTTAAGAAGCTTGATTTTTGGTGATAATGATAGGTAAGAAAGCTGGAGAAAGTTGAGCAAGAGGAATAGAGAGTAAAGAGAAACATGCAATACCATGGGCAGCAAAACTTTGAGCCAACGTTAGCCCTAACTTTGCAACGTATGAATTTGGGTACAAAGTTTGGCCAACGTTAGCTACTTTGAGCTAAGTTGCACATGATCACTTGGGAAAAGTTTGGCAAGTTAGCCCTAACTTTGACTAACTTGGCAATGAAAACTCACTGGACCAAAGTTGCAACTTAGCTAACTTTGGCTAACGTTCAATGAAATCACAAGGACCAAAATTTGCCCAAGTTAGCACCTAACTTGAGGCTAAGTTGGCCACAATGATAAAGGTTGAAGGCCTTGGGCAAAGTTGATTGAACTTGGCATCAAGTTGGAAGGTAGCTCTTGGTGCAGTTTTGGAAGTTAGAACTTTTGCAACTTTTGGAACTTTTGAATCAAGTCTTGGATCACTTGGTCTTGAAACTTCAAGAGCTCAAACTCTTTCAACCAATCCCAAGAGCAACATCAAGCTTGGATCTTGAAGAATTATTGGTATTCAAGTTCTAGCTCTTTGGAATTTCATAATAGTTTGGAAGTTGAATTGAGTATCTTTAATCTTTTCTTGGGAATTCACTTTTCCTCCAGTTTAGCCAATTTTCAATGTTGGATCTGGAAGAATGAAGAAATCTGTTTCATCTATCCTTGGATCCTCTATTTATTCTGCAATGAATTCAGTTTGGTAATTGTTCTTCACTATTTCTTTGCAATTACTTTCTAGACTTTTTCTGTCTCTACTGAATCTGAATTCATTTACATTTTTACTGTTTCATGTTCATTACTTTTCTGCTTCAAGATCCAATCTAACCCAAACCTTCTTCTACTTCTCTGCTTGATGCAATTTACTTTTCCTTGTTTAAATTCTGCAAATCCAATCCCCAATTCCCTTTACAATTCCAGCCGTTTACATTTCTTGCACTTTAAGATTCCGCAATTTACATTTCTTGCATTCTAAGTTTCTGCTATTTAATTTCTTGTTCTTTAAGATTCAGCACTTTAATTCCCTGTTCTCTTTACTTCCATGCAATTTAATTTCTGCAAATCACAAAAGACTCAACCAAATCGTGATTCGCTTGACTAAATTAACCACTAAGCTAAAATTGCTCAATCCTTCAATCCTTGTGGGATCGACCTCACTCCCGTGAGTTTTTATTACTTGATACGACCCGGTACACTTGCCGGTTAGATTTGTGTGTTTTAGGAGAAATTCATTGTTTCACCAAAATTACTCATCAAGTTTTTGGCGCCGTTGCCGGGGATTGATTAGATTGACAATGATTAAGTGAGGTGGTGATCTAGATCAAGCACTTTTTCTTTAATTTTGATTAACCCACTAACTGTTTGATTTTTTGCTTAAACTAACTAACACTTCAATCTAGCAGTAGATTGAAGTGTCACTGGTTTTGTGCATTTCTCATGCTCTGCTTGTATGTCAGGTACAAGAAGAACTACACCCAATTTTCATGAACAAGACGAAAGAACTCTCAGGAGGTTAAGAAGAGCTGAAAGAGGGAAAAACATTGTTGGAGAAGAGGAATCAGACGAAGAATTCCAAGAGATGGAGGAACATTCAACCAATCCACCAGGTGGAGCAGACAACAACAATGACAACCCACCCCAGAGGAGAGTTTTGGCTTCCTATACCTTTGCAAATCCTAGACATTGTGGGAGCAGCATCTTGGCTCCAAATGTCAATGCTAACAATTTTGAACTCAAGCCACAACTCATCACTTTGGTTCAGAACAATTGCTCTTTTGGTGGAGGACCACTTGAAGACTCACACCAACATTTGTCCACTTTCTTGAGGATATGCAACACTGTCAAAACTAATGGAGTGCCTCCTGACAGTTACAAACTGATGCTATTCCCATTTTCTCTCAGGGACAAGGCCACTCAATGGTTGGAATCTTTTCCAAGGGACAGCATCAATAACTGGGATGATTTGGTAACCAAGTTTCTTGCCAAGTTTTACCCACCTCAGAGGATTATAAGGTTGAAGGCTGAGGTACAAACATTTACACAAATGGAGGCTGAACCCATCTATGAGGCATGGGAGAGGTACAAGGCTCTAATCAGGAAATGTCCCCCTGCCATGTTTAATGAGTGGGAGAAGCTGCAGAACTTCTATGAAGGCTTAACACTGAAATCCCAGGAAGCTTTGGATCATTCAGCTAGAGGTTCCTTGCAACTCATGAAAACTGCAGAGGAGGCTCAAGAACTCATTGATATGGTGGCCAATAACCAATATTTCTTTGCTCATCAAAGAGGCCGCCAACCATCACAAAGGAGAGGAGTAATGGAGCTAGAAGGAGTGGATTCAATCTTGGCTCAAAACAAATTAATGCAGCAGCAAATTCAACAACAATTTGAGCAAATGACCAAGAGGATTGATGGCCTCCAAGTTGCAGCAGTTAACACCAGCCAACCATCAGCCACATGGGGGCAAAATGAAGAAATCCAAGAGGAGCAACAGCAGGAACAAGTCCAGTACATGCATTCAAATCCAAATGAATTCTATGGTGATACTTACAATCCCTCATGGAAAAATCACCCCAACCTCAGATGGGGAGACACCCACAACCAAAACCAACACCCATGGCAGAGGAACTCAAATCAAAACAACCCAAGAAACAACCAAAACTACAACCAGCAGCAGACTAACCAAAACACATACAGAAAACCTCAAAACAACTATCCTAATCTCAACCAGTACCAATCCAACAACCATTCCACCAACCAAAATGTTTACCACCCACAACCCATACCTCACAACCCACCACAAGCACCACCTGAACCTCAAAGACTCACCAACTTAGAGACCTTGATAGAGAAAATGATGAAACACCAGGAAATAACAAACAAAAACCATGAAGCATCATTAAAGAGCCTAGAGAGGCAGATTGGGCAACTCTCCAAGCAAGTATCTGTTGAGAGACCTTCAAACTCACTGCCCAGTGACACAATCCCAAATCCCAAGGAGGAATGCAAGGCAATACAATTAACGAGTGGGAGAACATCGATAAGTAACAATAACACTACAAAGAAACAAGCAGAGAGCATCAAAGAACCAACAGAGGATGAGAAGCAAGCAAAGGACGATGAAGCTAAGGAGCAAGTTGTGATGCCAAACAAAAGCACTGAGAAACTTAAAGAGAAGGACAACCAGCCACATAGCTCAAAGAAAGTGGCTCAGGGACAGCAGCAAATAGGAAAGAGCATCACACCTCCACTGCCATATCCCCAGAGGTTCAACAAAGAGGTTAAAGACCAGCATTTTCACAAGTTCCTTGAGATTTTTAAGAAGCTGGAAATCAATATTCCTTTGGCTGAAGCAGTTGAGCAAATGCCTCTGTATGCCAAATTCTTGAAGGAGCTTGTCAACAAGAAAAGAAGCTGGGATGAGAAAGAAACCATAATGATTACTGAGGAATGCAGGGCCTTGATTCAAAAGGGGCTTCCTCCCAAGCTTGAGGACCCAGGGAGCTTCCTGTTGCCTTGCACCATTGGGGAATTGACCATCACTAAAGCAATGTGCGATCTCGGAGCAAGTATTAACTTAATACCATCCTCCCTAGTGAAAAAGCTGCATATAGAGGAGGTCAAACCAGTACAAATGTCTCTGGAGCTGGTAGATAAGTCAATGGTATACCCCAGGGGTGTAATTGAAAATCTTTTGGTCAAGGTGGACAGTTTTATATACCCTGCTGATTTTGTGGTTCTAGAATCAAACGATGATGATGGTGACTCTGTTATACTGGGAAGGCCATTCTTGGCCACTGCTAGAGCTATCATAGACGTAGAGGAAGGGGAATTAACTCTTAGGATGCATGACCAGAGTGTCACTCTGAAGGTATTACCAGAGGCACAATTTAGCAAGGAGAATAAAGACTATATGAAAAATGACCAGGAAGGTCACAGCAACATCTCAATGCTAAGGATTGTGCAGACTGATGAAGAAGCCCAAGAGGATATTAGAATATTAGCCACTGAAAAGAGAGGTCCCCAAGGAAAGCCTACGGCCAGAAAAGAAAGATCAACAAAAGGAAAGATGAAACGCAGAAACAAAGCAAAAAGGGGTTGGAAGAACAGAAAGATTCCAACAGGGGGGCTTTCCAAAGGTGACAAAGTGCAACTGATATATCAACAGCTGGGGGCAAATCAACAAACCGAGGACTACTACACTGTCAGCAACATACTCTCATTAGAGCATGCTGAAATTGAACACCAGAGAACAAAGAAGAGGATCACGGTCAGAGGAGACAAATTGAGGCCCTACAAGCACCAACCACCATAAAAGAAAGCCTCAATGTCAAGCTAGTGACAATAAAAGAGCGCTTGTTGGGAGGCAACCCAACCGGAGGTAGTTTTCTTTTCATAACTTTTTCAATAAGAGTGTTGGATAACTGCTATGTATTGCAAGAAGCTAAGTTTGGTGTTGCACACCAGAAACAATCGAAGGGAGAATGCAGGATGCTAAGTTTGGTGTTCCACCAAAACTTCATTTAAAATTACATTCTAACTTCCTGCACATTGCTAGTTCCAAGCAATCAAACAGATTATTCAAACAACTTAACTGTTTTTGTTTAGTCTCAATTTCATAACCTTTAGCAAGGACACAAAAGTTTGCCCAGAGTTAACCTGTTGAATCAGAAGAAGTAGCAAGGAATTAAGTCTGGGAGTTAACCACCAATTGAAGATACTATGCATCAAGACTCAAAAAGGGGCACAGCAGAAAGAAGAACAAAAGAAATGCAAACCAATAGGTTGTATCTATACTTAACCTTTGCTGTTGAGAAATATTTTTGATTGATGTCTTGTTAAAGTGTTCATTTAGTTCAAACAGATTCAAATTTCTTTTAAAATAAGTAAGCTAGTTTATGTGTGTGCTTGTGTGTTTACTTTCACTTGACAAGAAGCATGTTTTGTCCCCTGCATCTTTAAGCTCAATAAAAGAAATGTTTGAATGTGAAGCAAGATAGTCTCTGTTAGATAGAAGTAGAATAAAAGTAAATGGTGGTATGTGTGTGGTTGTATAATAGCTCACTTTTAGTGAATAAAGAGCTAGGATATCTCATTCTAAGTAAAGAGTGGCCTACTGTCTATGAATCTCAATTAAATAAAAAAAAATTCCTTGGTTAGAAAGAAAAACAAAAAGAAAGAAAGAAAAGAGATAGCCAAAAAGTGGCAGAACAAAAGGAAACAAAAAGAAACAAAGCTGGACACCAATAGCTTGAACTTTAAAATATATGCCTGTGGTGTCTTTGTACTAGGATCTGCTTGGATTAGTAAGCTCTTAGGAGTGCGTCAACACTCGGTGACTTGGGTTAACTAATCCGGGATCATCAGCTGAAAGTCCACTATCAAGAGCAACCTAACTACAAGGCATTTAGTAACCCAAAGAGGTGCTGGGCATCAATGTTTTAAGAAGGAATGAGAGCCAAGTGTCTATGGTGAATAATGTGTCAAGTATAAAGAAAAGGAAATGAACTTGCTACACATGACAGTCAAATAAAGCTTATAAACAAAGTAATAGCCAAGGATAAAGGAATAATGAGAGGTCATAGCAGTATGTTACTTGAAGCTTGAAGGAGACTTTCTAGGCCTAGGAGTCAATAAGAAGTGAGTATTTACATATCCACACAAAATCCCATGAATTATCAATAATACTCTGCTAGCATGAACATCCTCTTCCATTTCATTCTTTCTTCTCAATAAATCTTTTCTTGCTTGGGGACAAGCAAGCTTTAAGTTTGGTGTTGTGATGACAAGTCATCTTAGCCTATTTTAACTAGCCTTTTTCTTTTGTTTTCATTAGAATTATGCACTTTCTTGAACCATAAGCAAGCTAATTGAGTAGATTTTCATGTTTCCTTTGATTGAATCAACCATGTATGAGTTCATGCTATTTCATGAGGTTTTATACTATAATTGTCACATATTATGAAAGAATGAATATCTCATGATTTTGAGCATAGCTTTGATGTGTTTGGTTGATTAATGATAGGTGAAGAAAGCTTGGAGAATGGTTGATGTAAGAAGGAATAGCTAGGAGTAAAGAGAAGACAATGGAATAAGTGAAATTGAACCTGGAAGCAAAAAGCTGGACCTAAAGTTAGCCTCAAACTTTTGCACAAACTTTTGGGTGAAAAGTTAGCCCCAACGTTAGCCCCTAACTTTTGGGCTAACGTTGGAACTTGAAAATCACTCCCTGGGTACCAAAAGTTTGCGCCAACGTTAGCCCCTAACTTTGAGGCTAACGTTGGCACATGAAAATCACCCCTGGGCACCAAAAGTTTGCGCCAACGTTAGCCCCTAACTTTGAGGCTAACGTTGGCATGAGAAAAACACTCCCTGGGCACCAAAAGTTTGCGCCAACCTTAGCCCCTAACTTTGAGGCTAACGTTGGCACATGAAAACTACAAGGGGAGGAGCAAAAGTTTGCGCCAACGTTAGCCCCTAACTTTGAGGCTAACGTTGGCGCCACAAGTGCACCAAGGAAGGCTAACGTTGGTGCAAAAGTTAGACCCCTAACTTTTGCACCAACGTGAGTATCAGCAAGTAATGGGAGCTGATATGAAAAGTTGGACCAAAAGTTAGACCCTAACTTTTGCTCCAACTTTTGGTCCAACTTTTGCAAAACTCCAACCCGGTTCAATTGGTTTACTTTGGTTCTTCTCCAAACTTCAAGAGAAATCAACCAAGGCCTCTTTCAACCCAATTCCACCAAGAGCAAAGGCCCAACTCAAGGCTTGAAGATCATTTGAAGAAAGTGTATAAATAGGATAGAATTCAAGTTCTTCGGGGAGCTTTCCTTTGGAATTTTCATAATAGTTTTCGGAGAGCTTTGGATATTGAGTGATCTTTAATTTCTTAGTCTTGGGGAAGGAGAATTCACTTCTCTTCCTCTTATTTTTATTGCTTTCAATTTCTATTACAATTATCTTGGATCTTGGGTTGAAGAATTGAAGAAATTCTGTTTCAATCTCATCCTTGGATCTCTCTGTTTTATTTACTGATTGAGTGACTTTAATTTCTGTTAATTGCTCTTCATCTACTTTTCTTGCAATTTACAATTCCCTTGCAATTGTTCTTGTTGGATCTAGGAAGGCATTGAGATCTAGACTTGGTTTTCTAGTCTCTGGGCCCTGAGATTTGAATTCCTAATTTACATTTTGTTTCTTGCTTTTAATGTTCATTTACTTTACTGCTTCAAGATCCGATTCAACCCAAACCTTCTTTTACTCTTTTGTTTGATGCAAGTTACTTTCCTTTGTTTAATTTCTGCAAATCCAACTCCTAATCCCCTTTACATTTCGAGCCATTTACATTTTCTTGCACTTTAAGATTCCGCAATTTAATTTCCTGCTCTCTTTAATTTCATGCAATTTAAATTCTGCAAATCACAAATCACCCAACCAAATCTTGATTCGCTTGACTAAATCAACCACTAAACTAAAATTGCTCAATCCTTCAATCCCTGTGGGATCGACCTCACTCCCGTGAGTTTTTATTACTTGATGCGACCCGGTGCACTTGCCGGTTAGATTTGTGTGTTTTGGGAGGATATCACTTTTCCACCAAAATACTCATCAAGTTTTTGGCGCCGTTGCCGGGGATTGATTAGATTGACAATGATTAAGTGAGGTGGTAATCTAGATCAAGCACTTTTTCTTTAATTTTGATTAACCCACTAACTGTTTGATTTTTTGCTTAAACTAACTAACACTTCAATCTAGAAGTAGATTGAAGTGTCACTGGTTTTGTGCATTTCTCATGCTCTGCTTGTATGTCAGGTACAAGAAGAACCATACCCAATTTTCATGAACAAGACTAAAGAACTCTCAGGAGGTTAAGAAGAGCTGAAAGAGGGAAAAATATTGTTGGAGAAGAGGAATCAGACGAAGAATTCCAAGAGATGGAGGAACATTCAACCAATCCACCAGGTGGAGCAGACAACAACAATGACAACCCACCCCAGAGGAGAGTTTTGGCTTCCTATACCTTTGCAAATCCTAGACATTGTGGGAGCAGCATCTTGGCCCCAAATGTCAATGCTAACAATTTTGAACTCAAGCCACAACTCATCACTTTGGTTCAGAACAATTGCCCTTTTGGTGGAGGACCACTTGAAGACCCACACCAACACTTATCCACTTTCTTGAGGATATGCAACACTGTCAAAACTAATGGTGTGCCTCCTGACAGTTACAAGCTGATGCTATTCCCATTTTCTCTCAGGGATAAAGCCACTCAATGGTTGGAATCTTTTCCAAGGGACAGCATCAACAACTGGGATGATTTGGTAACCAAGTTTCTTGCCAAGTTTTACCCACCTCAGAGGATTATAAGGTTGAAGGCTGAGGTACAAACATTTACACAAATGGAGGCTGAACCCATCTATGAGGCATGGGAGAGGTACAGGGCTCTAATCAGGAAATGTCCCCCTGCCATGTTTAATGAGTGGGAGAAGCTGCAGAACTTCTATAAAGGCTTAACACTGAAATCCCAGGAAGCCTTGGATCATTCAGCTGGAGGTTCCTTGCAACTCATGAAAACTGCAGAGGAGGCTCAAGAACTCATTGATATGGTGGCCAACAACCAATATTTATTTGCTCATCAAAGAGGCCGCCAACCATCACAAAGGAGAGGAGTAATGGAACTAGAAGGAGTGGATTCAATCCTGGCTCAAAACAAATTAATGCAGCAGCAAATTCAACAACAATTTGAGCAAATGATCAAGAGGATTGATGGCCTCCAAGTTGCAGCAGTTAACACCAGCCAACCATCAGCCACATGGGGGCAAAATGAAGAAATCCAAGAGGAGCAACAACAGGAACAAGTCCAGTACATGCATTCAAATCCAAATGAATTCAATGGTGATACCTACAACCCCTCATGGAAAAATCACCCCAACCTCAGATGGGGAGACACTCACAACCAAAACCAACACCCATGGCAGAGGAACTCAAATCAAAACAACCCAAGAAACAACCAAAACTACAACCATCAGTAGACTAACCAAAACACATACAGAAAACCTCAAAACAACTACCCTAATCTCAACCAGTACCAATCCAATAACCAACCCACCAACAAAAATGCCTATCATCCACCACCCACATCTCACAACCCACCACAAGCACCACCTGAACCTCAAAGACTCACCAACTTAGAGACCTTGATAGAGAAAATGATGAAACACCAGGAAATAACAAACAAAAACCATGAAGCATCACTAAAGAGCCTAGAGAGGCAGATTGGGCAACTCTCCAAGCAAGTATCTGTTGAGAGACCTTCAAACTCACTGCCCAGTGACACAATCCCAAATCCCAAGGAGGAGTGCAAGGCAATACAATTAAGGAGTGGGAGAACATTGATAAGCAACAATGACACTACAAAGAAACAAGCAGAGAGCTTCAAAGAACCAACAGAGGATGAGAAGCAAGCAAAGGACGATGAAGGTAAGGAGCAAGTTGTGATGCCAAACAAAAGCACTGAGAAACTTAAAGAGAAGGACAACCAGCTACATAGCTCAAAGAAAGTGGCTCAGGGATAGCAGCAAATAGGAAAGAGCATCACACCTCCACTGCCATATCCCCAGAGGTTCAACAAAGAGGTTAAAGACCAGCATTTTCACAAATTCCTTGAGATTTTTAAGAAGCTGGAAATCAATATCCCCTTGGCTGAAGCACTTGAGCAAATGCCTCTGTATGCCAAATTCTTGAAGGAGCTTGTCAACAAGAAAAGAAGCTGGGATGAGAAAGAAACCATAATGATTACTGAGAAATGCAGTGCCTTGATTCAAAAAGGGCTTCCTCCCAAGCTTGAGGACCCATGGAGCTTCCTGTTGCCTTGCACCATTGGGGAATTGACCATCACTAAAGCAATGTGCGATCTCGGAGCAAGTATTAACTTAATACCATCCTCCTCGGTGAAAAAGCTACATATAGAGGAAGTTAAACCAGTACAGATATCTCTAGAGCTAGTAGATAAGTCAACAGTATACCCCAGGGGTATGATTGAAAACCTTCTGGTAAAGGTGGACAATTTCATATACCCTGCAGATTTTGTGGTTCTAGATTCAGAAGGGGATGATGGTGACTCAATTATTCTGGGAAGGCCATTCTTGGCCACTGCTAGAGCTATCATAGACATAGAGGAAGGAGAATTAACTCTCAGAATGCATGATAAGAGTGTCACTCTGAAGGTGTTACCAGAAGCACAATTTGGTAATGAGAAGAAAGACTATATGGAAATTGACAAGGTGATTCACAGCAACATCCCAAAGCAAGAAGAAGATAATGCAGCATGGGAAGAAGAAAAAGAACTTGTACAGAGCAATGAAGAGATTCATGAAAGCATTGATGTGTTAGTTATCAAGAAGAAGAATCCCAAAATGAAGCCCACTTGCAAGCAGAAAGGATCAATAAGAAGAAGGAAGAAGAATGAAAACAGAATCAAAAAGGGTTGGAAGAACAAAAAAATTCCAACAGAAGGGCTCTCCAAAGGTGACAAAGTGCAGTTAGTCTATCAACAACTGGGAGCAAGCCAACAGATTGATGATTACTATACTGTGAGCAAAATACTCTCACTAGAACATGCTGAGATTGAACACCAAGGAACAAAGAAGAAGCTCACAATCAGAGGGGACAAGTTGAGGCACTATAACCATCAACCACCATGAAAGAAAGCCCCAATGTCAAGCTAGTGACATTAAAAGAGCACTTGTTGGGAGGCAACCCAACCTGAGGTAGTTTTCTTTTCATAACTATTTCAATAAAAAGGTTAAATGATTGGTATGTATTGTAAGGAGCTAAGTTTGGTGTTTCACACCAAAACAATTTAAGGGAGAATAAAGGATTCTAAGTTTGGTGTTCCACCAAAATCTCACTTAAAAGCACATTCTCACCTTCTGCACAAAGGGTTACTAGCTCCAAGCAATCTGATAAATCATTTAATCATTGTCTGTTTCTAGTTTTTAGTTTTATTACCTTTAGCAAAGACTTAGGCTTTCACATATGGTTATACATAAGAAATATGGCAAGGGACTAAGTTTGGTGTTCACACACCAAAGTAAGTTCAAACGCCTACAAGAAAGTCTTGCACACTAACCAGTCATCTAAGGGCTTGAGAAACAAGCAACTTCCATTAACACTGCAGGAATTCAATCACTCTCTTGGGAGGACTACACACCATATTAGCTGAGAGAAAGAAGAAGAAGCCACCAAGAGGTTGTATTGTCACTTAACTCCATCAGCATTGAATTGCTCTAAATTGGAAGTGTGAATATGCCAATCTTAACAGTAACTGTTAGTGTAGTAGTTTGTACATCATTTCTGTTTCAATTTAAAATAAGTAAGCTAGCCTAAGTGTGTGCTTGTGTGTTTACTTTCACTTAACAAAAAGCATGCTTTGTCCCCTGCATCTTTAATTTAATAAAAGAAATGTTTGAATGTGAAGTAAGATAGTCTCTGTTAGATAGAAGTAGAATAAAAGTAAGTGGTGGTATGTGTGTGATTGTATAATAGCTCACTTTTAGTGAATAAAGAGCCAGGATATCTCCTTCTAAGTATAGAGTGGCCTACTGTCTATGAATCTCAATCGAATAAAAATCCTTGGTTAGAAAGAAAAACAAAAAAAAAAAAAAAGAAGTGACAGAACCAAAGAAAAACAAAAAGAAACAAAGCTGGACACCAATAGCTTGAACCTTAGAATATATGCCTGTGGTGTCTTTGTATTAGGATCTGCTTGGATTACTAAGTTCTTTGGAGTGCATCAACACTCGGTGACTTGAGTTAACTAATCCGGGATCATTAGCTGAAAGTCCACTATCAAGAGCAACCTAACTACAAGGCATTTAGTAACCCAAAGAGGTGATGGGCATCAATTTTTTAAGAAGGAATGTGAGCCAAGTGTCTATGGTGAATAATGTGTCAAGTATAAAGAAAAGTAAATGAACTTGCTACACATGACACTCAAATAAAGCTTATAAACAAAGTAATAGCCAAGGATAAAGGAATAATGAGAGGTCATAGCAGTATGTTACTTGAAGCTTGAAGGAGACTTTCTAGGCCTAGGAGTCAATAAGAAGTGAGTATTTACATATCCACACAAAATCCCATGATCTATCAATAATACTCTGCTAGCATGAACATCCTCTTCCATTTCATTCTTTCTTCTCAATAAATCTTTTCTTGCTTGGGGACAAGCAAGCTTTAAGTTTGGTGTTGTGATGACAAGTCATCTTAGCCTATTTTAACTAGCCTTTTTCTTTTGTTTTCATTAGAATTATGCACTTTCTCGATCTACAAGCAAGCTAATTAAGTAGATTTTCATGCTTCCTTTGATTGAATCAACCATGTATGAATTCGTGCTATTTCATGAGGTTTTATACTATAATTGTCACATATTATGAAAGAATGAATATCTCATGATTTTGAGCATAGCTTTGATGTGTTTGGTTGATTAATGATAGGTGAAGAAAGCTTGGAGAAAGGTTGAAGCAAGAAGGAATAGCTAGGAGTAAAGAGAAGACAATGGAATAAGTGAAATTGAACCAGGAAGCAAAAAGCTGGACCTAAAGTTAGCCTCAAACTTTTGCACAAACTTTTGGGTGAAAAGTTAGCCCCAACGTTAGCCCCTAACTTTTGGGCTAACGTTGGAACTTGAAAATCACTCCCTGGGTACCAAAAGTTTGCGCCAACGTTAGCCCCTAACTTTGAGGCTAACGTTGGCACATGAAAATCACCCCTGGGCACCAAAAGTTTGCGCCAACGTTAGCCCCTAACTTTGAGGCTAACGTTGGCATGAGAAAAACACTCCCTGGGCACCAAAAGTTTGCGCCAACGTTAGCCCCTAACTTTGAGGCTAACGTTGGCACATGAAAACTACAAGGGGAGGAGCAAAAGTTTGCGCCAACGTTAGCCCCTAACTTTGAGGCTAACGTTGGCGCCACAAGTGCACCAAGGAAGGCCAACGTTGGTGCAAAAGTTAGACCCCTAACTTTTGCACCAACGTGAGTATCAGCAAGTAATGGGAGCTGATATGAAAAGTTGGACCAAAAGTTAGACCCTAACTTTTGCCCAACTTTTGGTCCAACTTTTGCAAAACTCCAACCCGGTTCAATTGGTTCACTTTGGTTCTTCTCCAAACTTCAAGAGCAATCAACCAAGGCCTCTTTCAACCCAATTCCACCAAGAGCAAAGGCCCAACTCAAGGCTTGAAGATCATTTGAAGAAAGTGTATAAATAGGATAGAATTCAAGTTCTTCAGAGAGCTTTCTTTTGGGAATTTTCATAATAGTTTTCGGAGAGCTTTGGATATTGAGTGATCTTTAATTTCTTTGTCTTGGGGAAGGAGAATTCACTTCTCTTCCTCTCAGTTTTATTGCTTTCAATTTCTATTACAATTGTCTTGGATCTTGGGTTGAAGAATTGAAGAAATTCTGTTTCAATCTCATCCTTGGATCTCTCTGTTTATTTACTACTTAATTGAATTTCAGTTTGGGTTAATTGTTCTTCATCTATTTTCTTTGCAATTTACTTTTCCCTTGCAATTGTTCTTGTTGGATCAAGGAAGGTAGTGAGATCTAGACCTGGTTTTCTAGTCTTTGGACCCCTGAGATCTGAAATTCCAATTTACATTATGTTTACTATTTTCATGTTCATTTACTTTTCTGCTTCAAGATCCAATCTATCCCAAACCTTCTTCTACTTCTCTGCTTGATGCAATTTACTTTTCCTTGTTTAAATTCTGCAAATCCAATCCCCAATTCCCTTTACAATTCCAGCCGTTTACATTTCTTGCACTTTAAGATTCCGCAATTTACATTTCTTGCATTCTAAGTTTCTACTATTTAATTTCTTGTTCTTTAAGATTCAACACTTTAATTCCCTGTTCTCTTTACTTCCATGCAATTTAATTTCTGTAAATCACAAAACACTCAACCAAATCGTGATTCGCTTGACTAAATTAACCACTAAGCTAAAATTGCTCAATCCTTCAATCCCTGTGGGATCGACCTCACTCCCGTGAGTTTTTATTACTTGATACGACCCGGTAAACCTGCCCGTTAGATTTGTGTGTTTTGGGAGAAATTCATTGTTTCACCAAAATTACTCATTAAGTTTTTGTTGTGATGACATGTCACCATGTCATGTTTTTCTATGCTTTTTCCTTTGTTTTCAATAGGAATATTGCACTTTCTTGAGCCAAAAGCAAGCCAATTTGGTAGATTTTCATGTTTTCTTTGATTTAATTAACCATGTATGAATTCATGCTATTTCATGAGGTTTTATGCTATAATTGTCATATATTATGAAATAATGAATATCTCATGATTTTGAGCATAGCTTTGATGTGTTTGGTTGATTGATGATAGGTGAAGAAAGCTTGAAGAAAGGTTGAAGCAAGAAGGAATGGCTAGGAGTAAAGAGAGGACAATGGAATAAGTGAAAATGAACCAGGAAGCAAAAAGCTGGACCAAAAGTTAGCCTCAAACTTTTGCACAAACTTTTGGGTGAAAAGTTAGCCCCAACGTTAGCCCCTAACTTTTGGGCTAACGTTGGAACTTGAAAATCACTCCCTGGGCTCCAAAAGTTTGTGCCAACGTTAGCCCCTAACTTTGTGGCTAACGTTGGCATGAGAAAAACACCCCCTGGCCACCAAAAGTTTGCGCCAACGTTAGCCTCTAACTTTTGGGCTAACGTTGGCACATGAACAATACAAAGGGGGAGCAAAAGTTTGCGCCAACGTTAGCCTCTAACTTTTTGTGTAGAGGTCAGTTGGCCTCACTGCAGGTTGCCACCATGTTCGTTTATGCTCATTGCGGGGCAGTTTTCTCCCTCAATTTTAGTGTCCACCATGCAGTGCCATATATGCTTGGAAAGCTCTCGATTCCTACTTTCCATTGCTTTTTGAATCACCTCATTTGGAGCTCTGTAGCTCAAGTTATTCTTGTTGGAAGTATACCCCTTGCACACTCATGGCGCCAACGTTAGCCAAAAAGTTAGAGGCTAACGTTGGCGCAAACTTTTGCTCCCCCTTTGTATTGTTCATGTGCCAACGTTAGCCCAAAAGTTAGGGGCTAACGTTGGCACAAACTTTGGGTGCCCAGGGGTGATTTTCATGTGCCAACGTTAGCCTCAAAGTTAGGGGCTAACGTTGGCGCAAACTTTTGGTACCCAGGGAGTGATTTTCAAGTTCCAACGTTAGCCCAAAAGTTAGGGGCTAACGTTGGGGCTAACTTTTCACCCAAAAGTTTGTGCAAAAGTTTGAGGCTAACTTTTGGTCCAGCTTTTTGCTTCCTGGTTCATTTTCACTTATTCCATTGTCCTCTCTTTACTCCTAGCCATTCCTTCTTGCTTCAACCTTTCTCCAAGCTTTCTTCACCTATCATTAATCAACCAAACACATCAAATCTATGCTCAAAATCATGAGATATTCATTCTTTCATAATATATGACAATTATAGCATAAAACCTCATGAAATAGCATGAATTCATACATGGTTGATTAAATCAAAGGAAGCATGAAAATCTACCCAATTGGCTTGCTTATGGCTCAAGAAAGTGCATAATTCAATTGAAAACAAAAGAAAAAGGCTAGTGAAACTAGGCTAAAATGACTTGTCATCACAACACCAAACTTAAACCTTGCTTGTCCCCAAGCAAGAAAAGCATCATGCAATAAAGATTGACAATCCAAGGCAAGAAGAATAGCAACTCAATGTTCATGGTAAGCTAGTTTTCTAAGCATACTACAATCACAAAAGAAATGTAAATGATTGATGCTTCCATCTAGCTCAATTTATGAAATCTTTTTCTTATATTTCTTCCTTGAAACAAACTTTTGATTTTCTTATTTAGCTTCTCCTTTTGGGTGCTTTGCCCCATGAGTTGATAACAAAGCTACGACTTCTAAATGCTTTGTTTTCAAGTATTACCACTTGATACATAAGCACCACAAGCATTTGATTAGAGGATTTCATTAAGCTCATTTTCCTTTTCTTTTCTTGACTCTCTAATCATTGATGCTCAGAGCCTTGAGCTTTGAGGGAGTGCTTTTGCACTTTGAGCCTAACCTTGACTTCTAAGTGTTTTGTTTTCAAGCATTTGGCTTGATACATAAACACCACAAGTACTTAACAAATAAATTGCCATTGGTACTCAGAGCCTTCAGCTTTCTCATTCTTTCCCTTTTACTTTTCTTGCTTTAATTGTATTTGCTTCTTCAAGGTTTTCATGATTTTCAAAAGATTTCACAAACTGTACTAGATGAAAACTTCAATTAAATAAAATCCAATGCAATTGAGCAACAATTAATCATACTAGCTTTCCAATACTTGTATGCACATGCTAAACTCTTCTTTAGTTCCTTGTTTGTTTATGATCATGATACTTTGTTGCTTTTGAATTCACAAAACTCAAGTTGGTAATCATAATGACACAGCACCATGTTGCAAATCAAAATTCAAGTTATGCTTTTTCATACACACATGCATACAGAGAAGGTAAAGACAATCATTCAGTTTATAGTGCTTGAAACAAATGAGAGGAAAAGGAACTTTACAACCTTGTAGTTCATCTTCTCTATTGTTGTCATTTTCCTCTCATTCTCCTCCTTCCCATACCAAACTCAGAATGCTTGCTCATCCTCAAGCAACAATTAGAACAATGGCTAGGGGCTAAGATGGATCATGAATGTCTTACACAATGAAAAGTTAGTAGTACATGTGTTCTAAGCAAGCAAAATTAAAGATAATAATCAAGGCACAAGAGACAGAGACATTGTGATTGCAAACTTAAGAAGGTGAGCATAATACTTTGCATAAAGAATAAGTGGCACACCAAACTTAGTGTGACACTTTCACTTGGAATTGATGCAAGTATCTTGTAAGGATTGGAAGCAAATTTTTGTTGTATAGTAACACCAAACTTAGAATGCAACCATATGTCAATTTATTTGAACTAAAACTAAACAAAAGAAACTGTTATATGTTAAATACAATCACCAAATGAAGAGTCTGTTACGAATAAGGATGTCTTAGTGATGTATTAACAAAAGCAGTTAATGAAGGAAAGCATTAAAAACAAGTAAATAAATGAAACAAAGAGAAAACAAAAATTATCCAATTAAGAAGAAAAATAACACTGTAAAAGGCAATATGATTATGCAGACAAGTGATGTTGCTGGATTCATTGCATAGAAAATTAAGTGACACACCAAACTTAGAATCTTAGGGTGACACTTCATGTAGAATTGATGCAATCATCCAAACGGGATTGAAAACAATTTGTTGCAAGGCAACACCAAACTTAGAATGTGATCATATGCCAATTTATTGAAATTTAAACAAAGCAAGGAGAAGAAATGTACCTACTGTCTACCTGTTCTTTACTTTCTTCCTCTTCTTCCAATTTGTTAAGAGGAATGACTTCAAGAGAGGAGAAGATTCAGCTATTGCCCCCTGTCTTGGTTTCCTCTCAGCAAGCTTTCTTTTGTACATGGCTTGATTGAGCTTGCTTACTGGATCAAGGGGAGGATTGTTTACAGTTGACCTTCTCATGAATGTTGTCCTTGGTATCTTGGTCACAATCCTCTTCTTGGTGCTTTTGTTAATTGCCTTCACTTCCTTGAATTTACGACTTGGTTGCTGTGTGATTGTTGGAGTTTTGTCTTCATCAAGAGTCTCTTGCAATGGTGGTTCTGTGGATTCTTCCTTCATGTACTTCTCTGCTTCACTTGAGTTTGGAATTCTTTGGTTGTCTTTCTCACTTTCTTGCTCTTCCACTTCCTCCCTTGCACCCAACATTTGACTTAATAGCTTTTTCATTGAGGAGGTTTGTTGATCTTCCCAACATTTCTTCATCTCCTCTTCATATTTTTCAATCACAGATTCAATTGTCGAGAGTTTTTGGGTCAGGGAAATTTGTGAGAGTTGTGATTCTTCATGTTCCTTTGTCATCTCAAGTGTAGTTTCATTTTTGACCACCTCATTCTTCATTGAAAGTTCACTTGATGCAATAGCCTCCTCATCTTGTTTTTCCACTTCCTCACTCACAAATTGGTCTTCATTTTCCTTGCTTAGTGGATCCAAGCATTTCCCCATGTTCTCCAATTGCTCATCTATCTTCTGAAGACGGATTTCTTGTTCTCTCCAGGATTGTTGTTGTTCCTCCATGAGTTGTTCTTGTCTATTCAACAATTCTCTAGATTTTTGAAGGGGATCTTCATTTTGCTCTTCCACCTTCTCCCTTGCACTTAACAATTGGTTTACTATCACTTATATGTTTTTTAATGAATTCTCTTGCTCGTTCCAAGATCTTTGCGCCTCCCTCTCATATTTTTCAAACATGATCTCTAGCTTTGAGAGGCCTAGGTTCGTGGAAGTTTGTGTTGAGGCATATTTAGGTGATGAAGAGTTTTCAAATGTAGAAGTGGGAGGTGAGGTTGGACAATCTCTCATGTGAGTTGACTGCTCAGAATTTGCAGTTTCTTGGTAATACTCCCAACCACCATTGGAATAATGACTTGAATCATTTTGTGGTGGAGGGAAATATCCCATATGATTTTCTTTCTCATCTTGTGGTTCTGAAGCATGGCTCCATGAATTGGAGAGCCCAGAAGTTGAAGTTTCTTGGTGATATTCCCATCCATCATTAGAGATTGGTGATGGTGGGTGATATCCCATAGAATTTGTTTGATCATGAGATGAGTTGAACTCCATTTGAGTTTTGTAAAACACACAACCAAGGAAAATTGAAATTACTCATATCAGAGATGAGAATTTCTTAGTGAGGCAAAAACTCAAACACCTTGGTTTCACTTTGAAACAGAAAACAAAAATAAAGAAAATGCTTGATCTAGACTTCTCACCCACATAATCATTGTTGATCTAAATCAATCCCCGGCAACGGCGCCAAAAACTTGATGAGTATTTTGGTGGAAAAATGAATTTCTCCCAAAACACACAAATCTAACCGGCAAGTGCACCGGGTCGCATCAAGTAATAATAACTCACGGGAGTGAGGTCGATCCCACAGGGATTGATGGATCAAGCAATTTTAGTGGGTGATTAGTTTAGTCAAGCTGACATTTAGTGAATTGTGTGAAATTGTAGCCAACAGAAAGTAAATGACAATGAATTTAAAGTGGCAGAATGTAAATTGGCAAGTAACTTAAAGAGCAAGAAATTAAAATTGCAAGAATCTTAAATGACAAGAAATATAAATTGCATTAAATGTAAAGGAAATTGGGAATTGGATTTGCAGAAATTAAACAAGGAAAAGTTAAATTGCAACAAGCAGAGAAGTAAAAGATGGATTTGATTGATTCGGAACCAAAACAGAAATGTAAATAAACATGAAAAGCAATAAACAGAGAATGTAAAATTGGAATTAAGATCTCAGGACCCAAGAGACTAGATAACCAAGTCTAGATCTCAATGCCTTCCTAGATCCAACAAGAACAATTGCAAAGGAAATGTAAATTGCAGAGAAAGTAGATGAAGAGCAATTAACAGAAATTTCGATTCAATTAAGCAGTAAAGAAAGCAGAGAGAAATCTCAGAGGGAGAATGAAACAGAACACCTTCAATTCTCCACCCAAGACTCAAAAACAAAGAAAAGAAAATTAAAGAGAGTTGTCGAATCCTCGTGCTCCCTAATGGAGCCAGCCTCCCCACAAATATGAAACAGATGCCTATTTATAGGCATTTTTACAAAATGAAAATGAAATTCAAAACAAATTACAATTAAAATGAAATTTCTATTCTAACTATCTCTTGTGCCTTTGAGTGGTGTCAATTCGGCCCTTGCTCTTGATGGAATTGGGTTGATAAAAGCCTTGGTTGATTGCTCTTGGAGTTGGAGAGAGAACCGAATTGAACCGGGTTGGAATCATGAAAGCTTGAGTAAAAGTTGGAGTAAAAGTTAGGGTCTAACTTTTGCTCCAACTTTTCACATCAGCACCCTTGTTTTGCTGATACCAACGTTGGGGCAAAAGTTAGGGGTCTAACTTTTGCTCCAACGTTGGCCCCCTTGTGTGCATGTATGGGGTGCTACTTTGTCCTCTTGTCAACGTTGCCAATTTCATGCCAACTATAGACTATTATATTTGGTTGGAAAGCTCTGAATGTCAGCTTTCTAACCCAATTGGAATCACCTCAATTGGACATCTAAAACTCAAGTTATGCTCATTCGAAGAGGACAAGGTTGCTGGCTTTGGTGTGCAGCGTTTGAGGCGACGTTTGCCTCAAACGTGGTCGAAAACGCCAGTTCTGGAGGCTCAAACATATTGTCCACCCCATACTATTATACATTTTTGGAAAGCCCTGGATGTCTACTTTCCAATGCCGTTGGGAACACATCATTTGGAGCTCTACAGCTCGAGTTATACTCCGTCGAAGGTGCAGAGGTCAGTTGGCCTCACTGCAGGTTGCCACCATGTTCGTTTATGCTCATTGCGGGGCAGTTTTCTCCCTCAATTTTAGTGTCCACCATGCAGTGCCATATATACTTGGAAAGCTCTCGATTCCTACTTTCCATTGCTTTTTGAATCACCTCATTTGGAGCTCTGTAGCTCAAGTTATTCTTGTTGGAAGTATACCCCTTGCACACTCATGGCGCCAACGTTAGCCAAAAAGTTAGAGGCTAACGTTGGCGCAAACTTTTGCTCCCCCTTTGTATTGTTCATGTGCCAACGTTAGCCCAAAAGTTAGGGGCTAACGTTGGTGCAAACTTTTGGTGCCCAGGGGTGATTTTCATGTGCCTACGTTAGCCTCAAAGTTAGGGGCTAACATTGGTGCAAACTTTTGGTACCCAGGGAGTGATTTTCAAGTTCCAACGTTAGCCCAAAAGTTAGGGGCTAACTTTTCACCCAAAAGTTTGTGCAAAAGTTTGAGGCTAACTTTAGGTCCAGCTTTTTGCTTCCTGGTTCAATTTCACTTATTCCATTGTCTTCTCTTTACTCCTAGCCATTCCTTCTTGCTTCAACCTTTCTCCAAGCTTTCTTCACCTATCATTAATCAACCAAACACATCAAAGCTATGCTTAAAATCATGAGATATTCATTCTTTCATAATATGTGACAATTATAGTATAAAACCTCATGAAATAGCATGAATTCATACATGGTTGATTAAATCAAAGGAAGCATGAAAATCTACCTAATTGACTTGCTTGTAGCTCGAGAAAGTGCATAATTCTAATGAAAACAAAAGAAAAAGGCTAGTTAAAATAGGCTAAGATGACTTGTCATCACAACACCAAACTTAAAGCTTGCTTGTCCCCAAGCAAGAAAAGATTTATTGAGAAGAAAGAATGAAATGGAAGAGGATGTTCATGCTAGCAGAGTATTATTGATAGTTCATGGGATTTTGTGTGGATATGTAAATACTCACATCTTATTGACTCCTAGGCCTAGAAAGTCTCCTTCAAGCTTCAAGTAACATACTGCTATGACCTCTCATTATTCCTTTATCCTTGGCTATTACTTTGTTTATAAGCTTTATTTGAGTGTCATGTGTAGCAAGTTCATTTCCTTTTCTTTATACTTGACACATTATTCACCATAGACACTTGGCTCTCTTTCCTTCTTAAAACATTGATGCCCAGCACCTCTTTGGGTTACTAAATGCCTTGTAGTTAGGTTGCTTTTGATAGTGGACTTTCAGCTGATGATCCCGGATTAGTTAACCCAAGTCACCGAGTGTTGATGCACTCCTAAGAGCTTACTAATCCAAGAAGATCCTAGTACAAAGACACCACAGGCATATATTTTAAAGTTCAAGCTATTGGTGTCCAGCTTTGTTTCTTTTTGTTTCCTTTTGTTCTGCCACTTTTTGGCTATCTCTTTTCTTTCTTTCTTTTTGTTTTTCTTTCTAACCAAGAAATTTTTTTTTTATTTAATTGAGATTCATAGACAGTAGGCCACTCTTTACTTAGAATGAGATATCCTAGCTCTTTATTCACTAAAAGTGAGCTATTATACAACCACACACATACCACCATTTACTTTTATTCTACTTCTATCTAACAGAGACTATCTTGCTTCACATTCAAACATTTCTTTTATTGAGCTTAAAGATGCAGGGGACAAAACATGCTTCTTGTCAAGTGAAAGTAAACACACAAGCACACACATAAACTAGCTTACTTATTTTAAAAGAAATTTGAATCTGTTTGAACTAAATGAACACTTTAACAAGACATCAATCAAAAATATTTCTCAACAGCAAAGGTTAAGTATAGATACAACCTATTGGTTTGCATTTCTTTTGTTCTTCTTTCTGCTGTGCCCCTTTTTGAGTCTTGATGCATAGTATCTTCAATTGGTGGTTAACTCCCAGATTTAATTCCTTGCTACTTCTTCTGATTCAACAGGTAAACTCTGGGCAAACTTTTGTGTCCTTGCTAAAGGTTATGAAATTGAGACTAAACAAAAACAGTTAAGTTGTTTGAATAATCTGTTTGATTGCTTGGAACTAGCAATGTGCAGGAAGTTAGAATGTAATTTTAAATGAAGTTTTGGTGGAACACCAAACTTAGCATCCTGCATTCTCCCTTCGATTGTTTTTGGTGTGCAACACCAAACTTAGCTTCTTGCAATACATAGCAGTTATCCAACACTCTTATTGAAAAAGTTATGAAAAGAAAACTACCTCCGGTTGGGTTGCCTCCCAACAAGCGCTCTTTTATTGTCACTAGCTTGACATTGAGGCTTTCTTTTATGGTGGTTGGTGCTTGTAGGGCCTCAATTTGTCTCCTCTGACCGTGATCCTCTTCTTTGTTCTCTGGTGTTCAATTTCAGCATGCTCTAATGAGAGTATGTTGCTGACAGTGTAGTAGTCCTCGGTTTGTTGATTTGCCCCCAGCTGTTGATATATCAGTTGCACTTTGTCACCTTTGGAAAGCCCCTCTGTTGGAATCTTTCTGTTCTTCCAACCCATTTTTGCTTTGTTTCTGCGTTTCTTCTTTCCTTTTGTTGATCTTTCTTTTCTGGCCGTAGGCTTTCCTTGGGGACCTCTCTTTCCAGTGGCTAATATTCTAATATCCTCTTGGGCTTCTTCATCAGTCTGCACAATCCTTAGCATTGGGATGTTGCTGTGACCTTCCTGGTCATTTTTCATATAGTCTTTATTCTCCTTGCTAAATTGTGCCTCTGGTAATACCTTCAGAGTGACACTCTGGTCATGCATCCTGAGAGTTAATTCCCCTTCCTCTACGTCTATGATAGCTCTAGCAGTGGCCAAGAATGGCCTTCCCAGTATAACAGAGTCACCATCATCCCCTTCTGAATCTAGAACCACAAAATATGCAGGGTATATGAAATTGTCCACCTTGACCAGAAGGTTTTCAATCATACCCCTGGGGTATACTGTTGACTTATCTACTAGCTCTAGAGATATCTGTACTGGTTTGACTTCCTCTATATGCAGCTTTTTCACTAAGGAGGATGGTATTAAGTTAATACTTGCTCCGAGATCGCACATTGCTTTAGTGATGGTCAATTCCCCAATGGTGCAAGGCAACAGGAAGCTCCCTGGGTCCTCAAGCTTGGGAGGAAGCCCCTTTTGAATCAAGGCCCTGCATTCCTCAGTAATCATTATGGTTTCTTTCTCATCCCAGCTTCTTTTCTTGTTGACAAGCTCCTTCAAGAATTTGGCATACAGAGGCATTTGCTCAAGTGCTTCAGCCAAAGGAATATTGATTTCCAGCTTCTTAAAAATCTCAAGGAACTTGTGAAAATGCTGGTCTTTAACCTCTTTGTTGAACCTCTGGGGATATGGCAGTGGAGGTGTGATGCTCTTTCCTATTTGCTGCTGTCCCTGAGCCACTTTCTTTGAGCTATGTGGCTGGTTGTCCTTCTCTTTAAGTTTCTCAGTGCTTTTGTTTGGCATCACAACTTGCTCCTTAGCTTCATCGTCCTTTGCTTGCTTCTCATCCTCTGTTGGTTCTTTGATGCTCTCTGCTTGTTTCTTTGTAGTGTTATTGTTGCTTATCAATGTTCTCCCACTCCTTAATTGTATTGCCTTGCATTCCTCCTTGGGATTTGGGATTGTGTCACTGGGCAGTGAGTTTGAAGGTCTCTCAACAGATACTTGCTTGGAGAGTTGCCCAATCTGCCTCTCTAGGCTCTTTAATGATGCTTCATGGTTTTTGTTTGTTATTTCCTAGTGTTTCATCATTTTCTCTATCAAGGTCTCTAAGTTGGTGAGTCTTTGAGGTTCAGGTGGTGCTTGTGGTGGGTTGTGAGGTGTGGGTTGTGGGTGGTAAACATTTTGGTTGGTGGAATGGTTGTTGGATTGGTACTGGTTGAGATTAGGGTAGTTGTTTTGAGGTTTTCTGTATGTGTTTTGGTTAGTCTGCTGCTGGTTGTAGTTTTGGTTGTTTCTTGGGTTGTTTTGGTTTGAGTTCCTCTGCCATGGGTGTTGGTTTTGGTTGTGGGTGTCTCCCCATCTGAGGTTGGGGTGATTTTTCCATGAGGGATTGTAAGTATCACCATAGAATTCATTTGGATTTGAATGCATGTACTGGACTTGTTCCTGTTGTTGCTCCTCTTGGATTTCTTCATTTTGCCCCCATGTGGCTGATGGTTGGCTGGTGTTAACTGCTGCAACTTGAAGGCCATCAATCCTCTTGGTCATTTCCTCAAATTGTTGTTGAATTTGCTGCTGCATTAATTTGTTTTGAGCCAAGATTGAATCCACTCCTTCTAGCTCTATTACTCCTCTCCTTTGTGATGGTTGGCGGCCTCTTTGATGAGCAAAGAAATATTGGTTGTTGCCACCATATCAATGAGTTCTTGAGCCTCCTCTGCAGTTTTCATGAGTTGCAAGGAACCTCCAGCTGAATGATCTAAAGCTTCCTGGGATTTCAGTGTTAAGCCTTCATAGAAGTTCTGCAGCTTCTCCCACTCATTAAACATGGCAGGGGGACATTTCCTGATTAGAGCCTTGTACCTCTCCCATGCCTCATAGATGGGTTCAGCCTCCATTTGTGTAAATGTTTGTACCTCAGCCTTCAACCTTATAATCCTCTGAGGTGGGTAAAACTTGGCAAGAAACTTGGTTACCAAATCATCCCAGTTGTTGATGCTGTCCCTTGGAAAAGATTCCAACCATTGAGTGGCCTTGTCCCTGAGAGAAAATGGGAATAGCATCAGTTTGTAACTGTCAGGAGGCACTCCATTAGTTTTGACAGTGTTGCATATCCTCAAGAAAGTGGACAAATGTTGGTGTGGGTCTTCAAGTGGTCCTCCACCAAAAGAGCAATTGTTCTGAACCAAAGTGATGAGTTGTGGCTTGAGTTCAAAATTGTTAGCATTGACATTTGGAGCCAAGATGCTGCTCCCACAATGTCTAGGATTTGCAAAGGTATAGGAAGCCAAAACTCTCCTCTGGGGTGGGTTGTCATTGTTGTTGTCTGCTCCACCTGGTGGATTGGTTGAATGTTCCTCCATCTCTTGGAATTCTTCGTCTGATTCCTCTTCTCCAACAATGTTTTTCCCTCTTTCAGCTCTTCTTAACCTCCTGAGAGTTCTTTCGTCTTGTTCATGAAAATTGGGTGTGGTTCTTCTTGTACCTGACATACAAGCAGAGCATGAGAAATGCACAAAACCAGTGACACTTCAATCTACTGCTAGATTGAAGTGTTAGTTAGTTTAAGCAAAAAATCAAACAGTTAGTGGGTTAATCAAAATTAAAGAAAAAGTGCTTGATCTAGATTACCACCTCACTTAATCATTGTCAATCTAATCAATCCCCGGCAACGGCGCCAAAAACTTGATGAGTATTTTGGTGGAAAAGTGAAATCCTCCCAAAACACACAAATCTAACCGGCAAGTGCACCGGGTCGCATCAAGTAATAAAAACTCACGGGAGTGAGGTCGATCCCACAGGGATTGAAGGATTGAGCAATTTTAGTTTAGTGGTTGATTTAGTCAAGCGAATCAAGATTTGGTTAGGTGATTTGTGATTTGCAGAATTTAAATTGCATGAAATTAAAGAGAGCAGGAAATTAAATTGCAGAATCTTAAAGTGCAAGAAAATGTAAATGGCTCGAAATGTAAAGGGGATTAGGAGTTGGATTTGCAGAAATTAAACAAAGGAAAGTAACTTGCATCAAACAAAAGAGTAAAAGAAGGTTTGGGTTGAATCGGATCTTGAAGCAGTAAAGTAAATGAACATTAAAAGCAAGAAACAAAATGTAAATTAGGAATTCAGATCTCAGGGCCCAGAGACTAGAAAACCAAGTCTAGATCTCAATGCCTTCCTAGATCCAACAAGAACAATTGCAAGGGAATTGTAAATTGCAAGAAAAGTAGATGAAGAGCAATTAACAGAAATTAAAGTCACTCAATCAGTAAATAAAACAGAGAGATCCAAGGATGAGATTGAAACAGAATTTCTTCAATTCTTCAACCCAAGATCCAAGACAATTGTAATAGAAATTGAAAGCAATAAAACTAAGAGGAAGAGAAGTGAATTCTCCTTCCCAAAGACTAAGAAATTAAAGATCACTCAATATCCAAAGCTCTCCGAAAACTATTATGAAAATTCCAAAGGAAAGCTCCCCGAAGAACTTGAATTCTATCCTATTTATACACTTTCTTCAAATGATCTTCAAGCCTTGAGTTGGGCCTTTGCTCTTGGTGGAATTGGGTTGAAAGAGGCCTTGGTTGATTGCTCTTGAAGTTTGGAGAAGAACCAAAGTAAACCAATTGAACCGGGTTGGAGTTTTGCAAAAGTTGGACCAAAAGTTGGAGCAAAAGTTAGGGTCTAAATTTTGGTCCAACTTTTCATATCAGCTCCCATTACTTGCTGATACTCACATTGGTGCAAAAGTTAGGGGTCTAACTTTTGCACCAACGTTAGCCTTCCTTGGTGCACTTGTGGCGCCAACGTTAGCCTCAAAGTTAGGGGCTAACGTTGGCGCAAACTTTTGCTCCTCCCCTTGTAGTTTTCATGTGCCAACGTTAGCCTCAAAGTTAGGGGCTAACGTTGGCACAAACTTTTGGTGCCCAGGGAGTGTTTTTCTCATGCCAACGTTAGCCTCAAAGTTAGGGGCTAACGTTGGCGCAAACTTTTGGTGCCCAGGGGTGATTTTCATGTGCCAACGTTAGCCTCAAAGTTAAGGGCTAACGTTGGCGCAAACTTTTGGTACCCAGGGAGTGATTTTCAAGTTCCAACGTTAGCCCAAAAGTTAGGGGATAACGTTGGGGCTAACTTTTCACCCAAAATTTTGTGCAAAAGTTTGAGGCTAACTTTAGGTCCAGCTTTTTGCTTCCTGGTTCAATTTCACTTATTCCATTGTCTTCTCTTTGCTCCTAGCTATTCCTTCTTGCTTCAACCTTTCTCCAAGCTTTCTTCACCTATCATTAATCAACCAAACACATCAAAGCTATGCTCAAAATCATGAGATATTCATTCTTTCATAATATGTGACAATTATAGTATAAAACCTCATGAAATAGCATGAATTCATACATGGTTGATTCAATCAAAGGAAACATGAAAATCTACTCAATTAGCTTGCTTATGGTTCAAGAAAGTGCATAATTCTAATGAAAACAAAAGAAAAAGGCTAGTTAAAATAGGCTAAGATGACTTGTCATCACAACACCAAACTTAAAGCTTGCTTGTCCCCAGGCAAGAAAAGATTTATTGAGAAGAAAGAATGAAATGGAAGAGGATGTTCATGCTAGCAGAGTATTATTGTTAGTTCATGGGATTTTGTGTGGATATGTAAATACTCACTTCTTATTGACTCCTAGGCCTAGAAAGTCTCCTTCAAGCTTCAAGTAACATACTGCTATGACCTCTCATTATTCCTTTATCCTTGGCTATTACTTTGTTTATAAGCTTTATTTGAGTGTCATGTGTAGAAAGTTCATTTCCTTTTCTTTATACTTGACACATTATTCACCATAGACACTTGGCTCTCATTCCTTCTTAAAACATTGATGCCCAGCACCTCTTTGGGTTACTAAATGCCTTGTAGTTAGGTTGTTCTTGATAGTGGACTTTCAGCTGATGATCCCGGATTAGTTAACCCAAGTCACCGAGTGTTGATGCACTCTTAAGAGCTTACTAATCCAAGCAGATCCTAGTACAAAGACACCACAGGCATATATTTTAAAGTTCAAGCTATTGGTGTCCAGCTTTGTTTCTTTTTGTTTTTCTTTGGTTCTGTCACTTCTTTTTTTTTTTTTGTTTTTCTTTCTAACCAAGGATTTTTATTCGATTGAGATTCATAGACAGTAGGCCACTCTATACTTAGAAGGAGATATCCTGGCTTTTTATTCACTAAAAGTGAGCTATTATACAATCACACACATACCACCACTTACTTTTATTCTACTTCTATCTAACAGAGACTATCTTACTTCACATTCAAACATTTATTTTATTGAATTAAAGATGCAGGGGACAAAGCATGCTTTTTGTTAAGTGAAAGTAAACACACAAGCACACACTTAGGCTAGCTTACTTATTTTAAATTGAAACAGAAATGATGTACAAACTACTACACTAACAGTTACTGTTAAGATTGGCATATTCACACTTCCAATTTAGAGCAATTCAATGCTGATGGAGTTAAGTGACAATACAACCTCTTGGTGGCTTCTTCTTCTTTCTCTCAGCTAATGTTGTGTAGTCCTCCCAAGAGAGTGATTGAATTCCTGCAGTGTTAATGGAAGTTGCTTGTTTCTCAAACCCTTAGATGACTGGGTAGTGTGCAAGACTTTCTTGTAGGCGTTTGAACTTACTTTGGTGTGTGAACACCAAACTTAGTCCCTTGCCATGTTTCTTATGCATAACCATATGTGAAAGCCTAAGTCTTTGCTAAAGGTAATAAAACTAAAAACTAGAAACAGACAATGATTAAATGATTTATCAGATTGCTTGGAGCTAGTAACCTTTTGTGCAGAAGGTGAGAATGTGCTTTTAAGTGAGATTTTGGTGGAACACCAAACTTAGAATCCTTTATTCTCCCTTAAATTGTTTTGGTGTGAAACACCAAACTTAGCTCCTTGCAATACATACCAATCATTTAACCTTTTTATTGAAATAGTTATGAAAAGAAAACTACCTCAGGTCGGGTTGCCTCCCAACAAGCGCTCTTTTAATGTCACTAGCTTGACATTGGGGCTTTCTTTCATGGTGGTTGATGGTTATAGTGCCTCAACTTGTCCCCTCTGATTGTGAGCTTCTTCTTTGTTCTTTGGTGTTCTATCTCAGCATGTTCTAGTGAGAGTATTTTGCTCACAGTATAGTAATCATCAATCTGTTGGCTTGCTCCCAGTTGTTGATAGACTAACTGCACTTTGTCACCTTTGGAGAGCCCTTCTGTTGGAATTTTTTTGTTCTTCCAACTCTTTTTGATTCTGTTTTTATTCTTCTTCCTTCTTCTTATTGATCCTTTCTGCTTGCAAGTGGGCTTCATTTTGGGATTCTTCTTCTTGATAACTAACACATCAACGCTTTCATGAATCTCTTCATTGCTCTGTACAAGTTCTTTTTCTTCTTCCCATGCTGCATTATCTTCTTCTTGCTTTGGGATGTTTCTGTGAATCACCTTGTCAATTTCCATATAGTCTTTCTTCTCATTACCAAACTGTGCTTCTGGTAACACCTTCAGAGTGACACTCTTATCGTGCATTCTGAGAGTTAATTCTCCTTCCTCTATGTCTATGATAGCTCTAGCAGTGGCCAAGAATGGCCTTCCCAGAATAATAGAGTCACCATCATCCCCTTCTGAATCTAGAACCACAAAATCTGCAGGGTATATGAAATTGTCCACCTTGACCAGAAGGTTTTCAATCATACCCCTGGGGTATACTGTTGACTTATCTACTAGCTCTAGAGATATTTGTACTGGTTTAACTTCCTCTATATGCAGCTTTTTCACTAAGGAGGATGGTATTAAGTTAATACTTGCTCCGAGATCGCACATTGCTTTAGTGATGGTCAATTCCCCAATGGTGTAAGGCAACAGGAAGCTCCCTGGGTCCTCAAGCTTGGGAGGAAGCCCTTTTTGAATCAAGGCCCTGCATTCCTCAGTAATCATTATGGTTTCTTTCTCATCCCAGCTTCTTTTCTTGTTGACAAGCTCCTTCAAGAATTTGGCATACAGAGGCATTTGCTCAAGTGCTTCAGCCAAGGCGATATTGATTTCCAGCTTCTTAAAAATCTCAAGGAATTTGTGAAAATGCTGGTCTTTAACCTCTTTGTTGAACCTCTGGGGATATGCAGTGGAGGTGTGATGCTCTTTCCTATTTGGGATTTGGGATTGTGTCACTGGGCAGTGAGTTTGAAGGTCTCTCAACAGATACTTGCTTGGAGAGTTGCCCAATCTGCCTCTCTAGGCTCTTTAGTGATGCTTCATGGTTTTTGTTTGTTATTTCCTGGTGTTTCATCATTTTCTCTATCAAAGTCTCTAAGTTGGTGAGTCTTTGAGGTTCAGGTGGTGCTTGTGGTGGGTTGTGAGATGTGGGTGGTGGATGATAGGCACTTTGGTTGGTGGGTTGGTTATTGGATTGGTACTAGTTGAGATTAGGGTAGTTATTTTGAGGTTTTCTGTATGTGTTTTGGTTAGTCTGCTGATGGTTGTAGTTTTGGTTGTTTCTTGGGTTGTTTTGATTTGAGTTCCTCTGTCATGGGTGTTGGTTTTGGTTGTGAGTGTCTCCCTATCTGAGGTTGGGGTAATTTTTCCATGAGGGGTTGTAGGTATCACCATAGAATTCATTTGGATTTGAATGCATGTACTGGACTTGTTCCTGTTGTTGCTCCTCTTGGATTTCTTCATTTTGCCCCCATGTGGCTGATGGTTGGCTGGTGTTAACTGCTACAACTTGGAGGCCATCAATCCTCTTGATCATTTGCTCAAATTGTTGTTGAATTTGCTGCTGCATTAATTTGTTTTGAGCCAGGATTGAATCCACTCCTTCTAGTTCCATTACTCCTCTCCTTTGTGATGGTTGGCGGCCTCTTTGATGAGCAAAGAAATATTGGTTGTTGGCCACCATATCAATGAGTTCTTGAGCCTCCTCTACAGTTTTCATGAGTTGCAAGGAACCTCCAGCTGAATGATCCAAGGCTTCCTGGGATTTCAGTGTTAAGCCTTCATAGAAGTTCTGCAGCTTCTCCCACTCATTAAACATGGCAGGGGGACATTTCCTGATTAGAGCCTTGTACCTCTCCCATGCCTCATAGATGGATTCAGCCTCCATTTGTGTAAATGTTTGTACCTCAGCCTTCAACCTTATAATCCTCTGAGGTGGGTAAAACTTGGCAAGAAACTTGGTTACCAAATCATCCCAGTTGTTGATGCTGTCCCTTGGAAAAGATTCCAACCATTGAGTGGCTTTGTCCCTGAGAGAAAATGGGAATAGCATCAGCTTGTAACTGTCAGGAGGCACACCATTAGTTTTGACAGTGTTGCATATCCTCAAGAAAGTGGATAAGTGTTGGTGTGGGTCTTCAAGTGGTCCTTCACCAAAAGAGCAATTGTTCTGAACCAAAGTGATGAGTTGTGGCTTGAGTTCAAAATTGTTAGCATTGACATTTGGGGCCAAGATGCTGCTCCCACAATGTCTAGGATTTGCAAAGGTATAGGAAGCCAAAACTCTCCTCTGGGGTGGGTTGTCATTGTTGTTGTCTGCTCCACCTGGTGGATTGGTTGAATGTTCCTCCATCTCTTGGAATTCTTCGTCTGATTCCTCTTCTCCAACAATATTTTTCCCTCTTTCAGCTCTTCTTAACTTCCTGAGAGTTTTTTTGTCTTGTTCATGAAAATTGGGTATGGTTCTTCTTGTACCTGACATACAAGCAGAGCATGAAAAATGCACAAAACCAGTGACACTTCAATCTACTTCTAGATTGAAGTGTTAGTTAGTTTAAGCAAAAAATCAAACAGTTAGTGGGTTAAACAAAATTAAAGAAAAAATGCTTGATCTAGATTACCACCTCACTTAATCATTGTCAATCTAATCAATCCCCAGCAACGGCGCCAAAAACTTGATGAGTATTTTGGTGGAAAAGTGAAATCCTCCCAAAACACGCAAATCTAACCGGCAAGTGCACCGGGTCGCATCAAGTAATAAAAACTCACGGGAGTGAGGTCGATCCCACAGGGATTGAAGGATTGAGCAATTTTAGTTTAGTGGTTGATTTAGTCAAGCGAATCAAGATTTGGTTGGGTGATTTGTGATTTGCATGAAATTAAAGAGAGCAGGAAATTAAATTGCGGAATCTTAAAGTGCAAGAAAATGTAAATGGCTCGAAATGTAAAGGGGATTAGGAGTTGGATTTGCAGAAACTAAACAAAGGAAAGTAACTTGCATCAAACAAAAGAGTAAAAGAAGGTTTGGGTTGAATCGGATCTTGAAGCAGTAAAGTAAATGAACATTAAAAGCAAGAAACAAAATGTAAATTAGGAATTCAGATCTCAGGGCCCAGAGACTAGAAAACCAAGTCTAGATCTCAATGCCTTCCTAGATCCAACAAGAACAATTGCAAGGGAATTGTAAATTGCAAGAAAAGTAGATGAAGAGCAATTAACAGAAATTAAAGTCACTCAATCAGTAAATAAAACAGAGAGATCCAAGGATGAGATTGAAACAAAATTTCTTCAATTCTTCAACCCAAGATCCAAGACAATTGTAATAGAAATTGAAAGCAATAAAACTAAGAGGAAGAGAAGTGAATTCTCCTTCCCCAAGACTAAGAAATTAAAGATCACTCAATATACAAAGCTCTCCGAAAACTATTATGAAAATTCCAAAGGAAAGCTCCCCGAAGAACTTGAATTCTATCCTATTTATACACTTTCTTCAAATGATCTTCAAGCCTTGAGTTGGGCCTTTGCTCTTGGTGGAATTGGGTTGAAAGAGGCCTTGGTTGATTGCTCTTGAAGTTTGGAGAAGAACCAAAGTAAACCAATTGAACCGGGTTGGAGTTTTGCAAAAGTTGGACCAAAAGTTGGAGCAAAAGTTAGGGTCTAACTTTTGGTCCAACTTTTCATATCAGCTCCCATTACTTGCTGATACTCACGTTGGTGCAAAAGTTAGGGGTCTAACTTTTGCACCAACGTTAGCCTTCCTTGGTGCACTTGTGGCGCCAACGTTAGCCTCAAAGTTAGGGGCTAACGTTGGCGCAAACTTTTGCTCCTCCCCTTGTAGTTTTCATGTGCCAACGTTAGCCTCAAAGTTAGGGGCTAACGTTGGCGCAAACTTTTGGTGCCCAGGGAGTGTTTTTCTCATGCCAACGTTAGCCTCAAAGTTAGGGGCTAACGTTGGCGCAAACTTTTGGTGCCCAGGGGTGATTTTCATGTGCCAACGTTAGCCTCAAAGTTAGGGGCTAACGTTGGTGCAATCTTTTGGTACCCAGGGAGTGATTTTCAAGTTCCAACGTTAGCCCAAAAGTTAGGGGCTAACGTTGGGGCTAACTTTTCACCCAAAAGTTTGTGCAAAAGTTTGAGGCTAACTTTAGGTCCAGCTTTTTGCTTCCTGGTTCAATTTCACTTATTCCATTGTCTTCTCTTTACTCCTAGCTATTCCTTCTTGCTTCAACCTTTCTCCAAGCTTTCTTCACCTATCATTAATCAACCAAACACATCAAAGCTATGCTCAAAATCATGAGATATTCATTCTTTCATAATATGTGAAAATTATAGTATAAAACCTCATTAAATAGCATGAATTCATACATGGTTGATTCAATCAAAGGAAACATGAAAATCTACTCAATTAGCTTGCTTATGGTTCAAGAAAGTGCATAATTCTAATGAAAAAAAAAGAAAAAGGCTAGTTAAAATAGGCTAAGATTACTTGTCATCACAACACCAAACTTAAAGCTTGCTTGTCCCCAAGCAAGAAAAGATTTATTGAGAAGAAAGAATGAAATGGAAGAGGATGTTCATGCTAGCAGAGTATTATTGATAGTTCATGGGATTTTGTGTGGATATGTAAATACTCACTTCTTATTGACTCCTAGGCCTAGAAAGTCTCCTTCAAGCTTCAAGTAACATACTGCTATGACCTCTCATTATTCCTTTATCCTTGGCTATTACTTTGTTTATAAGCTTTATTTGAGTGTCATGTGTAGCAAGTTCATTTCCTTTTCTTTGTACTTGACACATTATTCACCATAGACACTTGGCTCTCATTCCTTCTTAAAACATTGATGCCCAGCACCTCTTTGGGTTACTAAATGCCTTGTAGTTAGGTTGCTCTTGATAGTGGACTTTCAGCTGATGATCCCGGATTAGTTAACCCAAGTCACCGAGTGTTGATGCACTCCTAAGAGCTTACTAATCCAAGCAGATCCTAGTACAAAGACACCACAGGCATATATTTTAAAGTTCAAGCTATTGGTGTCCTGCTTTGTTTCTTCTTGTTTCCTTTTCTTCTGCCACTTTTTGGCTATCTCTTTTCTTTCTTTCTTTTTGTTTTTCTTTCTAACCAACGAATTTTTTTTTTATTTAATTGAGATTCATAGACAGTAGGCCACTCTTTACTTAGAATGAGATATCCTAGCTCTTTATTCACTAAAAGTGAGCTATTATACAACCACACACATACCACCATTTACTTTTATTCTACTTCTATCTAACAGAGACTATCTTGCTTCACATTCAAACATTTCTTTTATTGAGCTTAAAGATGCAGGGGACAAAACATGCTTCTTGTCAAGTGAAAGTAAACACACAAGCACACACATAAACTAGCTTACTTATTTTAAAAGAAATTTGAATCTATTTGAACTAAATGAACACTTTAACAAGACATCAATCAAAAATATTTCTCAACAGCAAAGGTTAAGTATAGATACAACCTATTGGTTTGCATTTCTTTTTTTCTTCTTTCTGCTGTGCCCCTTTTTGAGTCTTGATGCATAGTATCTTCAATTGGTGGTTAACTCCCAGACTTAATTCCTTGCTACTTCTTCTGATTCAACAGGTTAACTCTGGGCAAACTTTTGTGTCCTTGCTAAATGTTATAAAATTGAGACTAAACAAAAACAGTTAAGTTGTTTGAATAATCTGTTTGATTGCTTGGAACTAGCAAAGTGCAGGAAGTTAGAATGTAATTTTAAATGAAGTTTTGGTGGAACACCAAACTTAGCATCCTGCATTCTCCCTTCGATTGTTTTTGGTGTGCAACACCAAACTTAGCTTCTTGCAATACATAGCAGTTATCCAACACTCTTATTGAAAAAGTTATGAAAAGAAAACTACCTCCGGTTGGGTTGCCTCCCAACAAGCGCTCTTTTATTGTCACTAGCTTGACATTGAGGCTTTCTTTTATGGTGGTTGGTGCTTCTAGGGCCTCAATTTGTCTCCTCTGACAATGATCCTCTTCTTTGTTCTCTGGTGTTCAATTTCAGCATGCTCTAATGAGAGTATGTTGCTGACAGTGTAGTAGTCCTCGGTTTGTTGATTTGCCACCAGCTGTTGATATATCAGTTGCACTTTGTCACCTTTGGAAAGCCCCTCTGTTGGAATCTTTCTGTTCTTCCAACCCCTTTTTGCTTTGTTTCTGCGTTTCATCTTTCCTTTTGTTGATCTTTCTTTTCTGGCCGTAGGCTTTCCTTGGGGACCTCTCTTTTCAGTGGCTAATATTCTAATATCCTCTTGGGCTTCTTCATCAGTCTGCACAATCCTTAGCATTGAGATGTTGCTGTGACCTTCCTGGTCATTTTTCATATAGTCTTTATTCTCCTTGCTAAATTGTGCCTCTGGTAATACCTTCAGAGTGACACTCTGGTCATGCATCCTAAGAGTTAATTCCCCTTCCTCTACGTCTATGATAGCTCTAGCAGTGGCCAAGAATGGCCTTCCCAGTATAACAGAGTCACCATCATCATCGTTTGATTCTAGAACCACAAAATCAGCAGGGTATATAAAACAGTCCACCTTGACCAAAAGATTTTCAATTACACCCCTGGGGTATACCATTGACTTATCTACCAGCTCCAGAGACATTTGTACTGGTTTGACCTCCTCTATATGCAGCTTTTTCACCAGGGAGGATGGTATTAAGTTAATACTTGCTCCGAGATCGCACATTGCTTTAGTGATGGTCAATTCCCCAATGGTGCAAGGCAACAGGAAGCTCCCTGGGTCCTCAAGCTTGGGAGGAAGCCCCTTTTGAATCAAGGCCCTGCATTCCTCAGTAATCATTATGGTTTCTTTCTCATCCCAGCTTCTTTTCTTGTTGACAAGCTCCTTCAAGAATTTGGCATACAGAGGCATTTGCTCAAGTGCTTCAGCCAAAGGAATATTGATTTCCAGCTTCTTAAAAATCTCAAGGAACTTGTGAAAATGCTGGTCTTTAACCTCTTTGTTGAACCTCTGGGGATATGGCAGTGGAGGTGTGATGCTCTTTCCTATTTGCTGCTGTCCCTGAGCCACTTTCTTTGAGCTATGTGGCTGGTTGTCCTTCTCTTTAAGTTTCTCAGTGCTTTTGTTTGGCATCACAACTTGCTCCTTAGCTTCATCGTCCTTTGCTTGCTTCTCATCCTCTGTTGGTTCTTTGATGCTCTCTGCTTGTTTCTTTGTAGTGTTATTGTTGCTTATCAATGTTCTCCCACTCCTTAATTGTATTGCCTTGCACTCTTCCTTGGGATTTGGGATTGTGTCACTGGGCAGTGAGTTTTAAGGTCTCTCAACAGATACTTGCTTGGAGAGTTGCCCAATCTGCCTTTCTAGGCTCTTTAATGATGCTTCATGGTTTTTGTTTGTTATTTCCTGGTGCTTCATCATTTTTTCTATCAAGGTCTCTAAGTTGGTGAGTCTTTGAGGTTCAGGTAGTGCTTGTGGTGGGTTGCGAGGTGTGGGTTGTGGGTGGTAAACATTTTGGTTGGTGGAATGGTTTTTGGATTGGTACTGATTGAGATTAGGGTAGTTGTTTTGAGGTTTTCTGTATGTGTTTTGGTTAGTCTGCTGCTGGTTGTAGTTTTGGTTGTTTCTTTGGCTATTTTGGTTTGAATTCCTCTGCCATGGTTGATGGTTTTGGTTGTGGGTGTCTCCCCATCTGAGGTTGGGGTGATTTTTCCATGAGGGGTTGTAGGTATCACCATAGAATTCATTTGGGCTTGAATGCATGTACTGGACTTGTTCCTGCTGTTGCTCCTCTTGGATTTCTTCATTTTGCCCCCATGTGGCTGATGGTTGGCTGGTGTTAACTGCTGCAACTTGGAGGCCATCAATCTTCTTGGTCATTTGCTCAAATTGTTGTTGAATTTGCTGCTGCATTAATTTGTTTTGAGCCAGGATTGAATCCACTCCTTCTAGTTCCATTACTCCTCTCCTTTGTGATGGTTGGCGGCCTCTTTGATGAGCAAAGAAATATTGGTTGTTGGCCACCATATCAATGAGTTCTTGAGCCTCCTCTGCAGTTTTCATGAGTTGCAAGGAGCCTCCAGCTGAATGATCCAAAGCTTCCTGGGATTTCAGTGTTAAGCCTTCATAGAAGTTCTGCAGCTTCTCCCACTCATTAAACATGGCAGGGGGACATTTCCTGAGTAGAGCCTTGTACCTCTCCCATGCCTCATAGATGGGTTCAGCCTCCATTTGTGTAAATGTTTGTACCTCAGCCTTCAACCTTATAATCCTCTGAGGTGGGTAAAACTTGGCAAGAAACTTGGTTACCAAATCGTCCCAGTTATTGATGCTGTCCCTTGAAAAAGATTCCAACCATTGAGTGGCCTTGTCCCTGAGAGAAAATGGGAATAGCATCAGTTTGTAACTGTCAGGAGGCACTCCATTAGTTTTGACAGTGTTGCATATCCTCAAGAAAGTGGACAAATGTTGGTGTGGGTCTTCAAGTGGTCCTCCACCAAAAGAGCAATTGTTCTGAACCAAAGTGATGAGTTGTGGCTTGAGTTCAAAATTGTTAGCATTGACATTTGGAGCCAAGATGCTGCTCCCACAATGTCTAGGATTTGCAAAGGTATAGGAAGCCAAAACTCTCTTCTGGGGTGGGTTGTCATTGTTGTTGTCTGCTCCACCTGGTGGATTGGTTGAATGTTCCTCCATCTCTTGGAATTCTTCGTCTGATTCCTCTTCTCCAACAATGTTTTTCCCTCTTTCAGCTCTTCTTAACCTCCTGAGAGTTCTTTCGTCTTGTTCATGAAAATTGGGTGTGGTTCTTCTTGTACCTGACATACAAGCAGAGCATGAGAAATGCACAAAACCAGTGACACTTCAATCTACTGCTAGATTGAAGTGTTAGTTAGTTTAAGCAAAAAATCAAACACTTAGTGGGTTAATCAAAATTAAAGAAAAAGTGCTTGATCTAGATCACCACCTCACTTAATCATTGTCAATCTAATCAATCCCCGGCAACGGCGCCAAAAACTTGATGAGTAATTTTGGTGAAACAATGAATTTCTCCCAAAACACACAAATCTAACCGGCAAGTGTACCGGGTCGTATCAAGTAATAAAAACTCACGGGAGTGAGGTCGATCCCACAGGGATTGAAGGATTGAGCAATTTTAGCTTAGTGGTTAATTTAGTCAAGCGAATCACGATTTGGTTGAGTGTTTTGTGATTTGCAGAAATTAAATTGCATGGAAGTAAAGAGAACAGGGAATTAAAGTGCTGAATCTTAAAGAATAAGAAAATAAATAGCAGAAACTTAGAATGCAAGAAATGTAAATTACGGAATCTTAAAGTGCAAGACATGTAAACGGCTGGAATTGTAAAGGGAATTGGGGATTGGATTTGCAGAATTTAAACAAGGAAAAGTAAATTGCATCAAGCAGAGAAGTAGAAGAAGGTTTGGGTTAGATTGGATCTTGAAGCAGAAAAGTAAATGAACATGAAAACAGTAAACAGAATGTAAATTGGAATTTCAGATCTCAGGGGTCCAGAGACTAGAAAACCAGGTCTAGATCTCACTACCTTTCTTGATCCAACAAGAACAATTGCAAGGGAAAAGTAAATTGCAAAGAAAATAGATGAAGAACAATTAACCCAAACTGAAATTCAATTAAGCAGTAAATAAACAGAGAGATCCAAGGATGATATTGAAACAAAATTTCTTCAATTCTTCAACCCAAGATCCAAGACAATTGTAATAGAAATTGAAAGCAATAAAACTGAGAGGAAGAGAAGTGAATTCTCCTTCACCAAGATAAAGAAATTAAAGATCACTCAATATCCAAAGCTCTCCGAAAACTATTATGAAAATTCCCAAAAGAAAGCTCCCCGAAAAACTTGAATTCTGTCCTATTTATACACTTTCTTCCAATGATCTTCAAGCCTTGAGTTGGGCCTTTGCTCTTGGTGGAATTGGGTTGAAAGAGGCCTTGGTTGATTGCTCTTGAAGTTTGGAGAAGAACCAAAGTGAACCAATTGAACCGGGTTGGAGTTTTGCAAAAGTTGGACCAAAAGTTTGAGCAAAAGTTAGGGGCTAACTTTTGCCCAAACTTTTCATATCAGCACCCATATCCAGCTGATACCAACGTTGGTGCCAAAGTTAGGGGTCTAACTTTGGCCCCAACGTTGGCCTTACCTTGTGCACTTGTGGCGCCAACGTTAGCCACCAAGTTAGGGGCTAACGTTGGCGCAAACTTTTGCTCCTCTCCTTGTGATTATCATGTGCCAACGTTAGCCACCAAGTTAGGGGCTAACGTTGGCGCAAACTTTTGGTGCGCAGGGAGGTTTTCTTCATGCCAACGTTAGCCTCAAAGTTAGGGGCTAACGTTGGCGCAAACTTTTGGTGCCCAGGGGTGATTTTCATGTGCCAACATTAGCCTCAAAGTTAGGGGCTAACGTTGGCGCAAACTTTTGGTACCCAGGGAGTGATTTTCAAGTTCCAACGTTAGCCCAAAAGTTAGGGGATAACGTTGGGGCTAACTTTTCACCCAAAAGTTTGTGCAAAAGTTTGAAGCTAACTTTAGGTCCAGCTTTTTGCTTCCTGGTTCAATTTCACTTATTCCATTGTCTTCTCTTTACTCCTAGCTATTCCTTCTTGCTTCAACCTTTCTCCAAGCTTTCTTCACCTATCATTAATCAACCAAACACATCAAAGCTATGCTTAAAATCATGAGATATTCATTCTTTCATAATATGTGATAATTATAGTATAAAACCTCATGAAATAGCATGAATTCATACATGGTTGATTAAATCAAAGGAAACATGAAAATCTACCTAATTGGCTTGCTTGTAGTTCAAGAAAGTGCATAATTCTAATGAAAACAAAAGAAAAAGACTAGTTAAAATAGGCTAAGATGACTTGTCATCACAACACCAAACTTAAAGCTTGCTTGTCCTCAAGCAAGAAATAAATTTATGCTCCAAGGTTCTTTCAATTAAGATGGATTGAAGAATGACTTGTAAAGTCCAGTGAGTGAAGTGATCAGGTACAGTGGGGTGAACTCTAAATCATGTGCTCTTGCAAGGGCTTCAGTGCTCACTAGTCCTCACATATTGGGAGTCTTAGGTCATAGGATTTTCATCCAAATGGTATCATGGAGATCTCTTTATATGTAGTCACCTTGAAGCAGCTTATAGTTTCAGTGCTTTGGCCTCGACTCTAAGTGTCATGTCTCAAAGCGGCTCTTTAGATAAG